>NW_013665728.1:672042-687723 GCF_000517525.1 Limulus polyphemus | reverse complement strand
GTCAAACCATTTTGATTGATGTATTTGATCACGCCTTTTGTCTGATTGATTATTTTACTCTAATCCTGCATAAAAGTATTTCAATATGAGGGTAGGTTGGTGGAGATCCGGATGAGTAATAAAATCGAATCGGGTATATGCGCGCCCCACGCTTGGTATTTATGGCGCAAAAAATATAGCTAACAAAAGGAACATAAGGTCTCCTAGATTAATTTACCCTAAAATAATTTCAAGTGCTGCTGTTATTGATAATTCCCTCTTGTTATTTGGATAATACACCATTCGTGTGTGCGCATGTATGTATAACACTTAGGCTAGCTACTAAAACACCTGAATATCGGTGATGTTATCAGTTACATCAGTGTTTGATAAGGGAGTTTAGTGTGATATATTCACTGTCACTCGTTAAGATGTATATATGTGTGTGTTTGAATTTTGGATAATTCTCAAGCTTCTAAAGGAATGTAAGTCAGAAGAGTTGGAAAAGTACTAATACACGTAATGTAATATAAAGTATACGCTAATAATTAAGAAGCAGTGTATAGATATGTTATTTATCACACATTTTTTTAACGTTCGTTATATTTTTATCTTTTAGTTCCTTTTTCATTGGCAGTAACCTTTAACCCTTTGCATAATGAAAAACAAGTATGTTTTCCATGAAAACTACATGTGGAGGTGGTTGAACGTTGTGCGGTAAACACGTGAAATACTGAGTGCTAATCTCGAGCGTTCTTTCACAAAATAACAGTAACTAAATGTAAACTAAAACAGGTTCAAAAGTTAAAACAGCGATTTTGTCCATTAAGAGCTATAATTTTAAACATTCCATATATCGTTTAATTCTTGTACCAGCTTATTTAAATGTCAAATGTTTAACGTGGTATATATATGCAGAAGTGTTAGACATGAAAATTCAAACTGTTATATTTCAGCACATTAAATTTTGTTTCAAGACCAGTTTTAATATTGCGATCATAGCCGTTACGGAAAAGACTGATAACACATTTTTACCCTTAAAATACGCTATTTCGTAAATTTATTGCCTGTTAGGTCAGTTCCACGTTTATTTTAAATCTTAAATAACGACTTAGAATGAGCAGTGTCCACTACATGGAGCTGCACGCTATGATAATTAAAATTGATTTTAGGGTTAGTGCAAGTTTTATGAAACTAAACATTTTTTTTTGGGGGGGGGTAATTTGATTCTTCGTAAATTACACAGTTTGAGTGAATTTACGTAGAACTTGTACGTGAGGATTCTTTATTAAGTTTTCCATTGCAACTCTTTTAGCATTATGAATTAATTGAGATAAATCTAAAGTAACGAAATCAACTGGGAAATTAGTTGTTTCACTTGCTTATTTAGCAAAGAAGAACTAACATTTCCACGCGGATCTACACCAATTCTCGAGTTAAATAAGTACACCATGTCAGAGTTCCACTTTCAATATTTCAAATTATGGCTATGTAAAAAGCGTTTCAGGTTTACCGTTTATCTCCTACAAGTCATTGTCCAGGAGATTTTTTATGTCTGATTTCAAATCAGAGGTGTGTAAAAAGGCCTCCTGGATAGTGACTTTGGGAGACAAAAGACAGACCTAAAATGATATTTTTACACAGTGACCCGAAGTCCGAAATAACAAATTAAGTTAAGACGAATGTAGGGGAAAATAAAAAATACAGTTTACATTATTTTTATCACAAATGTTATACATATTGGTTCCCATACATCGCCAGCTTTTTGCGTTTAAACTTTTAACAGTGCCAACTGTATTTTTTCATCAGTACATTAGTGCATATGACCATAATTTTTGCAGTACATCCTCAAACAAAAGCATTGTGCTTACTGTTTAAGTCTCCAATCAAAGTTTATTCGTATTGGTTGACATTATTAGGCACAGAAGATAGAACGTTTGAAAGAGAACAAACAGTCGTTTCATTTTTCGTTGTTACATTTATAAACAGTCCACATGACTTTCCAACGTATTTGTTATTTTGAACTGAATTGGTAACCTGGTAATTTGAAAGAGTTTCATTTAGACAAACATCACACACACGTTGAATAACGTAGTTTAATAATTCTCACGCCATTGAATCTACTCCACTTTGAATTACCGATGGAATCCGTGTACTTTTGTTAAACACATTTTCTAAAATATTTATGTCTCAGTTTGCTTGTGAATCCATTACTTTGTTGTTTTATTTTTGTTGGTTACAGGGTGAATATTAACTTACGAGTTAAACACATTCACATACAGAAAAATGTCAAACATATATACTTAACCCTACTGTTTAGTGCTGGTGCCCTCTGTACATTTTTTAAGGAAGATGAGTAATTTCACCAAATTTTTCTGGTGAGTTCTTTACACTGACTGTTGTCAAACATAAAATTACTAAACCTGTTATAAAATATGGGCTCTACTAGTAATGCATTGTGCAAAAAAGTCTAATTTATAGATTAAGCCTAAAAAAGTCAATGAAAGGTACTCCATTGCTTATTATTCCCGATATGAAATCTGTTAAATATTAAAATATAATTCTTTTATAAATTTTCATCGTTGTTTTAGGTGTTATCTGTATATGTTCTTTAATTGTATGAAATTTAAAGTTTTAAGATCAAGCTTCAAAAATTCTAAGAACTTATGAGTGAAATCAAAGTTAAATATGTAACAATGTGACAACCACGATATCTGCCATATACAGTACAGTGCGGATGAGGCATTTCGTCCAATACCACACCAGGGCAGGACAGGTCGACTGGAATACGACAGACGTAGTAGTTGTCTAGGACTATTTATGTTATCAACTGTAATAGTATAAACTAGAATAAGTTAGTGAAGTGTAACTGTTATCATTATTATTTATTTAAAAACCAGAATTAAAATAAGGATTGATGCCACACTATATTATTTAATTATTGTTCACGGAGTCAATGGGAGAAAACATAGATTAGTAATTCTAAGAATTATGAGTGAAAGCAAAGAAGAATAGGTAATAATAAGTCAACCACACTGTTATCTGACATAACTAGTGCCGAAGAGGCCTTTCGCCTAATAACAAAGAGATCGCTTTGATGAAAAGCAGTGTTTGTAGAAATGTGCAGCGATGATAACATAGTTTTTATCTTTTATTACATTAAGTTTAGGTCGGCAGTATTTCTGTATATATGACCTTGTTTATGCTTTTAATTACATTTTAAGTATATTTATTAGTTGTTTTTTTTTAGAAATAAACTACAGGGGAATGTTGCCTGGGATTGAGCAGTTTTTCTATGCTGCCAAGTGTCGGAGTGTGACTATGGTTTTTCAGTAAAAAAAAAGTATTACATATCTATGTGAAATAGTGTGTTGTACAATGCGTTTCATTATAACAGGTACTTGTTGAAAATATTAACTTGTGTATTGATCATATCACTTTTTGTCGTTGATCACAGTTACACGAGAAAGTTTTGTTGTCTTTTTGTCATACTATGCTTAGACTTGGCAGGCATTTACTGGCCCTAAAATACTTGCTTATAGCCTGTAGGAAAGTCGACCATAGATAACTATGTCACGTGAAGTTTCGTGTTTATTTGTAGAACAGCAAAGTGTTTAGTGCAGTTAGTTTCGAAATATTTGAAGATGCATTTGTTATTTGTGGTACGGGAAATTAAAAATATCTCACGGTGTTCTGAGAAGCATAAACGACTTTATAGTTACATAATAAAAGGTTTGTTTGCTGCAAAAGTTACTGTGTGCTAAATTAATTCTGCCCGTTTAAGAGCAAATTACTCGTAAGCGCTATTGTTAGTACTGCGTTCATCGTATAGCATTAAAGTACATCTGATCAAAACGCTTTACGTATAAAAAAAAATAGAGCTACAGTAGAATAAAGGGACCAGCCATATAAAGATGTGGTACCGTCGACAACATATGTTTTGGGCCAATATTTTAATCTAGTTTTTAAAATATACATTTCGATGTAAAGTAAAACAAGTAATGGGATGTAGGGGGTTGAGATTTGTGTAGGTGAATAATACCTTGTGTGTACTGGAAAGTAAAGCGCGTCACATTTAAAGATCAATATATATATAAAACGTCATCCTACCGTTTTCAGAACCGATCAGTGCAGGCGTGAGAAACAGTAGCTTGGAATATAGTTTTTGCATGCATGTATGGTTTTTGTCTCTAGGAATAAATGACGTCATCAGAGGGAGGGGGATTCAACCATTCATCGAGTTTCACATAACACAAGGAGTAACGGCTTTTCAAAGAGTTCAGCTTATCAGGACTTCTTGTGAAATACGTTTTTTATATTACATATGTATTATTTACAACTATTGTTTGCAAAACCAAAGTTTCATGATCTGCCTTAAAGGTTTGTTTAAAAAAAATCATGTTTATTTTCTGTGTTTGATTTAAGCACACCAAAAGTTATATCGAACACAAATTGGATTGATGAAGAGCCCTTTAAAATTCACATTTTACGGATACTTACAAATTACAGTACAGACTGTAATATTAATATGGTTTGTAATTGTTAAATTTTCTTTTGTTTCTATCTGCACTTTTTATTTTTCATCAATAGAATTTTTATAGCTTAAATTTCACGTAAGGTTGTTTTTTTCAAATCCAAATCAATGATAATCGCCTGGCATGGCCAGGTGGATAAGGTGCTCGACTCGCGGGTTCGAATCCCCGTTCCACCAAACATGCTCGCCCTTTCAGCCGTGTGGGCATTATACTGTGACGGTCAATCCCACTATTCCTTGGTAAAAGCGTAGCCCAAGAGTTGGCGTTGGGTGGTGATGACTAGCTGCCTTCCCTCTAGTCTTACACTACTAAATTAGAGACGGCTAGCGCAGATAGCCCTCGTGTAGCTTTGCGCGAAAGTTAAAAACAAACAATGTTAATTGGTGTAAAGAAGTGAAAGCACAACCTAGTTCAACTTTTCACAAGTTTTGTTATAGTGAGGAAAGTTTGTTGTGTTGAACTGTTTGTAAAAGCCAATGTCATTTTATATGTTTTATATGGATAGATTTTTTTTTACAAAGTTAAGATTTAAAAATTAATTTTATCTAATATCAACTATTCTACAGGAACATTATTTAAAAATAGTGTTTGGTTAATTATGTAAATATCACAATAGGTTTAACTGTAAATGAAAATAAAAACCTATGCCACTTTCAATACACACTTGCAACCTATATAAGTAGAAAGAAAAAAATCTATAAAGTAATAAACATATTTTAATGAAATCTTAATCATTTGTTCTATAAATTTGATACAAATTTATTATCTATTTTTATTTAAAAAAAGATGATGCAAATGAAGGAAGAGTACATAAAATGCAAGGGGAGTGAATGGGGTAAACAATTAAATGAATAATTCTATGTTTTATTTACCTTAGATTATGAACAAATAAATTTTTAATAAATGATCAATATGATAGGACACGAGACCAGTGGTCCTTTTTTGTTTTTGAAAATTTGTTTTGTGTGACAAGAAACATAAAGCTTAGGTCCTAAAACTTGGGAAAATTCTAATGTAAAAAATATATTAATATTTAAAGTGTTTTTGATGACATCATCTGTTAGAACTAATAGATGTATTGTTATAGTACAGCAGACATAAGGTATTATTTGTAAATAAGCTTCATGTATGATGTTTTTACAGTTTTGAAGATCATAGACTAGAGAGTTCAGTGGAACTGTTCTTGTTGACAATAGTTCCAGTTGAACTTGTAAAGCTATCAGCATCTTCTTTATTTAAAGTGGTGACTACAGTGTTTATGCTAACTTGAGTAATTTATGAAAATCTTTTCGTCAAACTGAAAATAATGTTTACAATGGATAGCAGATGATATTTGCTGAATATATATTAAAATATTTTAGTAGTAAAACTTGGAGTTCACTTATTTTGTTTATTAAAATAGTTTGAAATTTTTGTTCTGAGCATAATTTCGGTTATAAATACTATATGAAAATGTGTATGTAGCTCTTCTGGTTTTTTGTTGTATTTCCTGATACATAACTTCTGATGGTAGTTTTATGAGGCTATATTCTTTTTAAACGGTTTAATCAAGATTGTTTAATATATAACTCAAAATAATAAGTTTCCACAAAATTTCTTAAATATATCTTTTTATCGAAGCCAGCTACCTACAAGGAACAGCATTAAAATCTAACATAATAATGAACATAACTAATTTAATATACCATTTTATCTTGGTACATGCAAAGTCATAAAACAAAACTTTGCAATGATTAAAATGCATTGTTTTATCAGTTGGGTACCCTTACTGTCACTATTTGTGACTATATTCCCTTCTTATGTATTGCTTTTTTCTTTAAATAGTAGTAGTTTATTAATTTTATTATATTTTAAAATTCATAATATACTAACTAGGTGTATGCAAAGTCATAAAATACAAACTTGTAATGATTAGAATACATTAATTTATCAGTTGTATGATATTTTTAGCTATAATCCCATCTTATGTTTCACTTTCTTTCAAGTGGTAGTTTACTAATTTCGTTATCTATAAAAATTTAACAGTGATATATATATGTAACAAATATATGAAGTTAAGTAAATCATTGATATGTGTTTCCCTAAGACCTTGTTCTATAACCGTGGTTTGTTTGTACTTATTAGATATAGAATTAGACATGTTTTAAAATTACTCTGAGGTAAAAGTAACCGATTATGGAGATGGATAAAATTAAAGGAAACACTGTTTGTATGTTGAAATATTTAGTTTAAATCTTAAATCACTGTGTTGTTCTGTAGCCCAGTTTTAAGTATAATTTAATCTGCAGTGACTTTTCACATTGAAAAAGAAATTGTAATTTCATAAATATTTATTATATGTAAATATAATTGTTACAGCCATGAATTTTGTATTTGTTGAGAAACAAAGTTGACTTTAAAATGTCTCATTTTTACATTTTGATTCTACAAACTGTTCTAATATAGATTAATGTAAAGTCTTTAGAATACATTGTTCAATAAGATACTTTCAAGAAATTAGTTATGGTGTTACCAATCATCACTTTAAGTTTACCGAGTTACAATTCTACTGTTTTATTGCCATTCTGTTTTGTGTATGTATGAATTGAATGGCTTTGAGAAAATTTAATGCATTGTAGAAGACTGGCAACAGTAAGACACACAAGATTACAGAGGGTTATGCTCGTTATATTAAAGCAATGTTTGATATGCAGATCAGCAAGTCACATGACAACCACAGCTGATATAAAGTCACAGTGGAATGGCATGTCTCAGTTATGCATTTTGACACCGGCATTTCGTAGGTAATTTGATTCCACTGAAAATTGATCACTTTTGTGAAAGTATGTAACAGCCCTTTCCAACACAAAATATTCATACCCTTAGGTCATGGAGATGTGTTCTTATCAGGGATTAAGATTTTACAAGATGGCTATAATCTTTGTACTTTATGACTTTGGAAAACAAAGAAATATGAATTAATTTGGGGAACTAGGAATTTCAAGAAAGAGACTTGTAACAAGTCATATCCCAGCTTTGGAAAGTAAAATGCAATGTATTGTAACTTGTGAGAATCCACAAACACAATGTTCAGTGGCAAAAGCTGTATGTGCCTTAGGCAACAGTTATGTGTACACAAGCTGCTTTCTTGGCATATCTGTTGAACTCTTGCATACCTCAACAAGTTGGAGAATGAAACAGATATCCATGCAATTCATATGAAGATATATCAGTCATGTCACTGGATGAAGAGCCTATGGATTTCTGTTCAATCAGTCTGTTGAAACAGGCATTGGGAAACTCATCCTTATGTACTAGACAGCTTATGGAAAGCAAGTTGGGAACAGTTCTGTGTTTTGGACATGACAGCTTTATGACAGAGCATTTTTCAGTGAAAAATATGCTGCAGGGCTTATTGTCAAGATGCTCAGTCGTGATAAAGCATGAACAGATGTGGTGACATGGACTGTAACAATGTGGCGAGGCTCCAAGTTTGTTTTAATGTAATGTACTCAACCTCTGTGCATTGTTTAGATTACAGTATAGGTATTTTTGTATCTACTTGCAATTTTCATGAGGGTGAAATATTGTACATACTTATAAAAGTAATCTACATACTGGTATTGTCTGCAGTTGTAGATGTATTTGTAAAATTTATTTCTGTTAAAAAAAATGTTTAGTACTGCATACTAAAAATTAAAACAATAAGCCCATTAAACTTCAAAAATGTAAAAAAGAAATATATAATTTAATCTTAAATCCATAATTGAGACTTTCAACATGTTGAAATTGTGGTACATGATTTTTATTTTTTGACAGCAGGGATACAAAATATTTTCATTGGATTTCCCATTGGAAAATGAAATGAAATAAAATGTTACATATTTTCAATCACAAATCATAATTTTAAATACACTTTGTTAACAGAATCAGTGTTTTCCAACAAAAATTACTTTCAAGTGGTTTAATTGATGACTTAGGTTTATATAATGATAATTATTATGCTTGCCTTTTATTAAAAAATTTTTCTTCCTCACAAAAGATTATTGTATCTATGCTCATCAAGTTTCGTTTGTAGTAGATATATGCACTTTAAAAACAAGCTCAAAGTGTGCATGTATAGGTAATTCCTGCCTGTAGTTGCATAATAATACTGTACTTTATCATGCAAGTAATCTTAGGTAAGCAAATAGGCTGACAAGACTAATGCTATAACTTTTTCACCTCATTAAAAACCCTTTAAATAAGTTATTGTATTGAAATTTTTGTTGTTTTTACAAAAGCAAAATATCTGTTTATAATTTGAATTTGCAGTGTTACAGTCAGTAATCTCGATTTAAAAATAGTGGATATGGAAGTCTATTCTGTATATTTTATGGTTTTGCTATAAAGATTTCTTTTTATGAAAACCAATTCGACCACAGTGATATTAATGATTGACTTATTGACAGGAATAAGTATTTAGAAAGCTTCATGATGATGTTGACTGAACATGAAAATGCCAGATCACTTTCATTTGATTGAATACTGTATCTTCCATTAATAGCACCAATAAAATATGAAAATATTCAGTCTTTTTGTGAATTGGTTTTTGTGGCTACTTGCATTACAATAATTTTACTTTTGTACATACACTATATCTTTGTATTGTGTACTTCTTTGTACAGAACAAAAACGTTATTATTATTATTTCTTATATTTTCTTAGTGCCAACCCAGAACAACTCCATGAATTTACCATGGACTCTGTCAACCAATCAGAAGTTTTTTCACCTACAGGTAAGCCCAGAATACTTGCGTTTAAAGACGTCACCTTCAGTGCAAGTAACATACGAGTCAGCAGATTACTATGATGAGAAAAACATGTTACTTGTATACTTAATGATCAAAAACAACTCTTGAAAGTTATTTTAAGAGAATAATTATATTAAAGTATTACACATTTTACTATTAATTTAGTAGTGTACTCTTTTTTTTTGTATATTACATCAACAGAATTATGTATTATAATTATCTGATATGCTTGGTGTTAAAAAAGTTAAAAAGAGTTAAAAAATTGCATTAAGATAGCAAACTTTGCTTGGGTATTAACAACAGTCCATGGAGAAGTCCAGTATATTTGGTTATTAGCTTTTGTTTTGGTTTTGTCTTGAATGTTTTATGCTTCTTACATTCTTGGGAGTATTAAATGGAATATTTTGACAGAGTGATTATTAAAATATCAAGACTGTTAAAGCTTTATCTTGTGTTTGATCATGCTAGATTAATCTTTTTATTAGATAGGAATGTACATGTACTATAATATCTTCTTATTTTAATATGGATATTAGATATTACATACACCATGTACATGTATACTCAGGGTCAGCCCAACATAATATTTTTTTTAGCCAAATGTATATCTTCCTATATCTACTCAGAGTTCTTCCTAACTTTTCACATAAGAGGCCTAAGTTAAGATTGAAGAAGTCAAATGTGTGGTGGGGTGGGGGGGGGGGGGTGCTGTTTAGACCTCCTTGCATGCAGGTCCAGGGAAACACTCTAGTACAGGTTGGGGAAGGGTTGGCAAAACCCCAACCAAAAACAGTGTTCAGTAATTTTAAGGGATTAAGAAGGCCTCATCTGTAGTCTTATTCTATTTTGAAATATCTGTTAGTAATGAATATAATCATAGTCTAGCTGAATGTTTAGAAAAATGTTATCAAGTTAAAAATTGTCAACAATTAATACAGGGTGTCCTAAAATGCATATACCAAAGAGAAAGTTGAATAACATTTTTATTACTTGAGATAACAACAAAATATCTACTGAAGACTTGCAAGTTTTATTTTATTTAATTAATAAACTTCTACATGTTTTCCACCATTAGCAATAATCAATCTAATTAGAACACATTTTCCAACACAACTGTAGGGATGATTAAGACAACATCATGGATAAGAAGTTTTATTCCTCAAGATCCCTTGGTTTGTTATGGTAAACTTTTGTTTTCAAAAAGCCCCAAAGATAAAAGTTTAAAGGGGTTAAATTGGGGGAACTCTTCAAGTGTTGTCATTTTACTCAAAACACAGTCAATTCTGAGATCTGAAATAAAACACATTCATAAATAATAACGATAAATGATTTAAGTATTAAAAATAACAATTAACTTAAATAAAACTTAAAAGGCTTCAGCCTGTTTGACCATAGAAACTTATGAAAACAAATAGTGCTGCTTCACTGTCAAACACTGAAAACTTACAGATTGCCTTCCTTAAAATCTTTACTAATATTAATTCTTCTCTGTCAAAAACTAAACATTTACTTGCTTAAGTTTCAATCATGAATTAAACTCTTAAAAATTACAACTAAACAATGACAAATAAAAAATGCTTTCAGGTGAAAGTCTGTCACATGTCTTTCTGAGTCTGTCATCTGCTGCATAATTTGTGGTTTCTGCAACTTTCAGGTATAGGTTGGACAGGTTGCAAAGTTATTAAAAGATTTCATGGACACTGAAGACATGCTATTAGTGGTAATATCGTGAGCTAGTCTCCTGATGTTTCTGACAAACACAATCTTTCACATGTCATACCAGTTTCATGGATATTGAAGACGTGCTATTAATGGTAATATCGTGAGCCAGTCTCCTGACATTTTTGTTTTGACAAACACAATCTTTCCCATGTCATACTAGTTGTGTAAGGTCCCCTTGAGTTTAATGTTTTTTGTGTGAACATGAAGACCAGCAACTTGTTTATATCCTAGGAACCTTTCCCAGTCAGGATTAATTGTTTATATCCTAGGAACCCTTCCCCCATCAGGATTAATTGTTTATATCCTAGGAACCTTTCCCGGTCAGGATTAATTGTTTATATCCTAGGAACCCTTCCCCCATCAGGATTAATTGTTTATATCCTAGGAACCTTTCCTGGTCAGGATTAATTGTTTATATCCTAGGAACCCTTTCCCCATCAGGATTAAACAAAAATATTTCTTACTGTTTCCTTTTGACAAATTGTTGGTAACTACACCTTATGTTCTCTTGTTTCTTTCTTTCTCTCTCATTTTTTAACCAATAGTTTTGTACTCATAAAAATGATATAATTTGGAGGACTTTGTACTTTTTCATTTGCCTATTGTATATTATTTATCTGAAATTTACTATATTCTTCATTTAGCTTCAGAACAGTATTTTAATATACACTTGAAATGATGTAAATGTCACATTTCTTTAATCTGTTATTGCTATTTGAATTTGCTTCTTGTTTAGATTATATAACAGTTTTAGGCACAACCTGGCGAAGGGCTTTGGTCCAAATCACTTTCATCATTTCTCCATAATTTTAATGTTTTCCATCCATCAACTATTGTACATTTTGGACAAATAACTTTTTGTTTACAATTTTAATGTATCAAGACATAACTTGGCTAGGAACCAACATAACAAACATTCCCCAACATTGAGAGGTTATGGTTTAGATGATATTTTATGGATTGCATGTCTAATGAAACCATGGGTTTTGATTCTATACTTAGATTGTTTTTACAACATGATTATGCCCAAATAAGCATAAGATTTGTGATAAAAATCACTAACTAAGTTAAACTTTCTAGTAATGTAATAATTTTTTAAATTTATGTATATATATGTGTGTGTGTGTGTATAAATGCGAGAGTTATGATTTATATAGCACGAGTGTTAAGGTTAGCTATTTTCAGAAACGATAGTTTATTGCTAGCTTATTAACGCAACCATTTATGAATCATGTTGTGTAGTTCAATTGTTGTGAATTGGTGATTGTTATATTATTACATCATGTTATTAGAAGTTCGAGGATATTGTAGATGAAACCTCAACAAAACTTAAATGGAAACAGTCGTGTACGTCTAGCAAAAACTCAAGATATTACTTTTATTTTGTTCAAATTTTTTACTCATCTTTGTTATACAAATATGTCAGCTTACAATACATGTGATCTTCCTTTTGTTGACAATTTCTAAAGTTTAATTTTAAATAGAACTACAGTGATAATTCAGAAATGAAGAACACTGTTGAATATTTTAGGCTATAATTTACAATAAAAAAAACTTGCAGCCCCCCCCCCCCCCCCAAAAAAAAAGGATGTAATTCCACTTGAAATTAGACTTTACAAGTATGTCAAAATCATTCACTCTTGGACCATTTGAACAATTTACAGTAAAATCTTAACCATCAAATTTTACCCTTAGGATGAAAATTTAAAAACAGTTCAAGTGAATTAGTTTTAATGACAGAGTTTTCCTTACACAATCCTTTATGGTGCTTTTGAATTGGACCATAATAATTCTATATTGTCTTGCTTTGTGCTTAGTGGTCATAACTTTTTTCAGTTGGAGTCAAACAGATACTTTCAGTACTAATCACTGATGCATTCAAAGTTCTACACAATTAAAATCATCTAACAATAGAATGTTTTTGCTATTAAAAAAAACTTGTTGGTACACACAACAACAAGTTGCATTTATTTCCATGATACAGACAACAATTTTACAACTAGAATAAATATACTTCATATAATCTTACATTTACAAATATGCAATCTCAAATTTGAAAAAGAAATGTGAACTAGTCTAATTCATGGCAACCAGTTCTTACAGAAATCACTGAATTATCTGTTCTAAATACTATGTTTTGGAAATAAACTGTTGTAGTAGGAAAATATATTAACTTAAGGAAATTTTAAGTGCCTCAATTACGCTTTGATTGTAGCCCAAGTAAAGTGGAAAAAAGCATGCAGGATGTTTATTCAATATAGTGGATTCCTATTGAATGAAACTACACTTTATCAATTTCTTAATTGAAATTGAACAAAAATTTAATATTTGTATTTACATAGCAAAAGAACAAGAAATGTTTTGTAAATGATTGGAGAATATGACCAGTGCAGTCATTGGCTAAATGGAAAGTCTGGAATGCTTAGAATCAGCTAGGTACTCTATAAACTATCAGTTGGGACCACTTTGGAGTTAATAGATACAGTCAAAATGAAGAGGGTTGTAGGGTATACATTCATCAAAAATCTTGTCATATTGATCTTGTCTATCAGTAGTTTTTGGCAAAGTGGTGAACAGAGTGGGCAAGCCCTGTATACTATTGTGTGAGAAGGGAAGAATGTATTAAAAGTCTTAATAGCAATTAGTATTATGTTAACCTGTTAGCTCAGTTGGTAGAACAATTGCTTGTAATGTGAGTAGTCCTAGGTTCAAATCCTGAATGTAAGAAATATAAAAACTAAAATCACTGAAACAGTATCTATTACATGTCTTGGATTTATTTTTTACCAGTTCATATCAGTTGGAGTCTGAATTTTCATGAACTTAAATTATTCTGATGGTCATTCTTAATACATATATATAGATAAGAAATGTATTACAATGTGACAAATTATGTATTTAAATTTACTGCTTACAATGAAAGTTTCTATGTATTATATTTTAATTTCTATTATTATTTTTCTTTAGCAAGCCAAAGAGGTGCCATTCTATCCCCCGTGCGAGCTAGAACAATGAAAGAATATGATCAGGTTGGTTACTTCAAGTTACATTTATTAGTTTTCTCTTTTTTCTGTTACCTTTTGTATTTCTGAATAATTCATGGTTATTTTATTCTACAACCATTCGAGGTAAGTATAAAACATTTGTATATGTTTTAGATGGTGAGAAATGCTGATGGTTTTAAATGTTTCATAAACCAGTTTCTTGTTTCTTATCACTGCTTTTTGGTATCTACTATTTTCAGTTTACTGGATATTGATAAGAAAGACATAAAGCTGATTCTTATTAGAAAAAGAATTTTTTGTGTTAAGTTTTGGGTGTAATTACTTTTTCCTTACTCTGAAATGTATATCAACCTGAATGTGAAAGAGTCCTCCAGTATTTTGTTTTGATTATCTCAAATAAACATTTGTATTATTGAAACTTTGTCAAAATTGTACTTTACAACTAAGTAGCTCTTGATGCTATGTGCTTTTCTCTGTAGTTTAGAAGACAAAACTAATTGTATAGTATAATAATTTATAAGTAGTGGAAATGTTTGCTGTATTTTTGTTTGTTTTATATGAAGTATGATTTTGACAAGTTTTATAAATATTTTGATTTCAAACTTAATTAACTTTTTACAGCACATAGCAGACCTCCGGAAAGAGAATTTTAATCTCAAATTGAAACTGTATTTTTTGGAAGAGAAGATGGAGAAAAAATATGATGGTGATAGTAAAGAGCTCCATAGAATTGTGAGAATATTTCTTGAACTTGTCAACATAAGTTGTGAATATATTGAATATCTATTTATTTATAGAATTTTTAAGTTCAGTTTCATTTTTAGAAAAAGAATTGTAGACCTGGATTCTGAATTCTCATAATTCTAAACTACATCTTGGAAAGGTTTTTTTTAATACAATTAGCCTTTAAATATGGTTGACAATTATTTTAAGATTATTCAAGTAGTGAACTTATTCAGAGCAGTCAAATGGTCATTGGGATATTTTGTTTTCTAGGAAAAGTGACTTTTTTATGACTTTTCCTCACATGTGGCAAAAATAGAATACTAGTGTTTTTATAAAATATTTTATGTTAATGAAGAATAATTATCAGCAGCCATGTTATTTAAAACTGTATTACCATGTTTGTATAGAGAGAAATACTGGAGCAAGATTTTGTGACAAATTGTTAAATTGAGTTAAATTTCCTACTTGAATTGAATTTGTAAAGAAATTACTAGAAATAGAATATATACACAGTGTGGTGAACATATATCTGTAAGCTTTTTATTTAATTTTAATTTCTTACACAATTACATATGACAAACTTTTAATACACTGACTTGCGATAGGGATCTATTAATAATCTACAGATGCAATGTATGCAGTCAATAATGAAGTATGACTTACCATAAATGTATTTCACTTGCATTACTTGTTACTTGTCTTTACATGTATAAAACTGCAGATTCAGTTTAGCCTAGTTAAACTAGAATGTAACCACTTCAACATAGTTATACTGTTGCTAAAGTGACTCTTTTAACTCTTTCAGCACGGGCTTGGTCCCTGGGACCGACCTTGTAACCACTTTGTGCTTTTTACAGTTTTCATGCTATAGCTTTTAGTAAACGAATGCTAACGAAATTTGGCAGATTATCAGTAAACATTACAATGCTTTCATATGCAAAA
>NW_013665728.1:653847-671042 GCF_000517525.1 Limulus polyphemus | reverse complement strand
AAATGTTTCTTAAGAAAAAACAATATTTTATCTATTATTTTCAATAATTAATCTCTGTACAGGTTCAATAGATTTGATTGAACTCGCAACCACCATAAAACATTAGGAAATAAATATAAATTATGCTTCTTTTATTCTAGAATGAACACAAATTATAACATGAAAACATAATTGTTTAGACTAAATAGCTCTAATCTCTTAACATCATACATTTATATATATTTATTATTTTTATTATATTTACCTTTCTGCCGTGTCTGGCTAACAATACAGAAGTTACAATGACGCGGCTCAGGTGCACTGGTGTTACCGTGTCAAATATCATAAAATTGATCTTTGATCTGTGCAAAGTAATTTGTCTTGGCTGTGTTTTAGTCAACTAGTATTTTGTAAAATACAGTCACATTTTAATTATTATATATTATATGTGTATATAGATTATTGCTATTTTGAAATAAGTTCTTAAACTTACTTTTCTTAAAATATAGAACAGTAAATAAAGAAGTAAATCAAACAATTATTTCTTTTAATTACGACCTTTGTACTCGGTTGCTGCTTGACGTAGGTTGCTAAGCCTTTAAAAATTTTGCATGTGAAGGTTTTATATATACATATGAATAACTAAAAAATCATAAATTACTACATTAATACCACAGAATTCCACTGTAATTTATCAAGCTTAGTAGCTAAGATGTGTTTTAGTCTAAAAAAATATGAAATTTCTAGCAGACTAAAGACACATTCTACCTCATTGAAATGTTGGTTCAAAAGAAAGAAATGGTGCCAAGTCTGTTAAAATGGCTGAGAAAGCCACTTGGGGGACATTCCGAGTTTCAGATTGGTTATTCATGTCATATATAGATGTAAGTGTATATAAGGGAGCATTTCCAAAAAATAGAAAGAGGTGAGCAGGGTGTTACTGTGTTTCATTTATTACATGAGCAATATCTTAGAAAATTGAAAAGAGGCTCTTATTTTATATTCTAGCTTGTCAATATCAGTAATTTGAGTTACTAATTCGTTCGAAACTATAGACTCAGTACTTTGACTTCACAAACATCTAATCTGAACCAGTGCTGCATTCAACATGCCACGTGACACACAAAAATCGATGTTTAAGAAACTAAAAAACTGAGTAATATATAGTACTAAAATTTGAATTATAATCTACAGTTTGGTATCCAACTTATTGACATAAATTCATGAAATAGTAGTTCAATAAAAGTTTGAATGCAAATTAACAAAGGAGATGACATGGCCTTTCACCTGTAACCTGTAGTTCAGGAACTATCATGTGATTTTTTATTTTGCAGTATATATATATTGTCAGTTTTTATAAAATGATTAAACAGAAAGAAAACTAACTTTATGATTAGCATCATCATTTTGTTGTTTTTTGTTTTGAAATTATCACATTTTTAGTGTGTCATTCCTAAAATAATCTTTGACTGACTCAATTTTATTGATATTTATCATATAATCAACTTAAACCAGATCAGGGCTATTTGTAAGTTTTGAACAAGTGCATTGCATTTAATATATAATCTTAAGCTACCTTATGTTCTAGAGTCAAATCTGTTGACTGTAAATGTAATACACAGTCATGCAGAGAAAACTGATTACAATAGCAGCAATAAAGGTTAAATAACTAAATACAGTTTGTTTACATCATGTATTACTGCTGTATTAGTGCACAGATCTTGTCTTTTTTTCTTATGTATGTTCTTTTGAGTAATTGGGCAAAAAAGTGAGACGTACATACACACAGTACTATAACTAATAAAAAAGACTTGAATATCTAAAGAAAAGAGAGAGGTAAATATAGAATAATAAAAAATAATTACTTAAAACCCCTAGCTTACCAAAATGATGCCTCTAGTGGAAGCTAGGTACTTCTGCCCACATTAACATTGGGCCCCCCTCCTCTCATAAATTAACAGTTTAAGCTGGGGGTAGCTCAATATTAGGATTATGAGAAGGCCATAGACTTATAAAATATTCCCTTAAGCCTTAACAAGTGGTATCAACTTTGTTAAGCATTTTATTCTCTAAAAATATCATAGCAATAAACAATAATAAGAAAGGAAAAATTAGAAAAGTAATAGACTTTACCAAAACAATGTTGTTTTTTCAAAGTCTAGATTTAACTGTGTGTGTTATGTATATTGTTTATAAATTCTTTAGTTATTTTTATTTCCAAACACTTTGAAAAGTGTACAGATATAATGGTAAAATAAACTTTAAAAGTTATTAAAATTAACTTATATCCAACCTTGTTTTTAACTTGTACTTTTAAGTGTAGACTTTCTTATTAATCCTAGTTTTTGAGAAAAGGTTATTCTGTATGCACTGGAAAAAGTTGTAACATCTAAACTGATTTATTAATTTTTTAATTGTACTCTATTACATCTAGTTGCAAAACACTTTTCAACTATCTAGTCTAGGTTATCAAAACACACAAAAAAATGTATTTACATATAAGCAACGTCATCATTGTTGCAGTAACATTTTTGTTTTCTTTACTTGCTTTGAACTCTGTAATATTATTTGTAACTTTCAAAATTAATTTTCAACAACTAAAGATAGAATATGTGGATATGCTGTAAGTGATATTTTATTTTCAAACTGTTACACATACAGTTCTTACACTGGGGTAAATGTATTAATAAAAATAGTTTCCAAGTTTGTTATTAGGTTGAATCTTAGACATAAAGATTGAAATTAGGGTTTTCATTATGTGAAGTCTTTCACTGTTTCACAACTAAATATTCTGTAAATTAAAAAAACTGTGTATATACATATAAAGTTAAGGCTCAGTTCATCAGCAACAGTCAGTGTGATAGAAATTTGTCTTAATATTTTCTATATACAGATGGTTTTGTATCATGGGAGGGAAAAAAGCTTTATGATGTAATATTGGTGTAGATTAACTCTTCCCATCTTAGAGTTTTAGAAATACTTAATGGAACTAAAATATTAAATGAGCTTGCATGTGGTAAAATGGTATTAAAGTTTAACATCTAAAATAACTTTAGAAAGTTGTTTTGTTAAAACTAGGTGTTTATACTATCTTTCAGAATATTAAGTTGCAAGTTGATGTAGAAACTTTACATAAAGAACTCGAGCAGAAACACAAGCTTTTACAAGATGCTTTGTAAGTGTGCATTTCTTTACATACTAATGTTTGTTACTAACAGAATAGTTAGATGTATTTTTTCAAGAAATCTACAAACTGCTCCATGATTATTTTTATTTTTGCAATATGTAAATGCATCATTTCAACTGTTTTATTCAGTTGTAAAATAATTAAAAATTTGTTATGTAGTTCTTAAAACTTAGTTTAACAAGAGACTTAAAACATTTCATTTTAGAACTTTTAGGTACACCTAACACTTACATATTTGTAACTTTATTGTATATGTATTTCAGTCAATGGATGTTTTACATGCATTTTTTTTTCATTTTTTAACAGTGAAGTATTCAGTTCTCTATGTATGCATTATGACTATGTTGTTAGTTTGCCTTTTTACTACATTAATTTTGAATTGAATATGTTTGCTACTATTTTTTGATTGTATATTGCTGTAATACATTTTTAAATACCATCTTGATAGCTTAGTGTGTGTAATAATATTGGAAAAATTTGATATCTTAATCTATTTTGAAGTAATGTTTTATACAAGCAACAGATGTAAGCAAGGTTTGAAATTTACCATATAATGGTTGGTTTTGAAAACAGAATGCTACCTGATGTATATAAAGTGGGTTACCAACTTGTATTGTGTGCATTAAGTTCCATGACCAAGAATTATCACAAAAATTACCTATATAGCTGGCAAGTCATAAAATTAAATACCATTTATTTTTTACAATGGGCAAGAAGTGGTGTATAAATACTGCTTGATGATTGGTCAGAACACACACATGAGTAGTCAATCACATAACTCGTTTCACACAATCGAAATCTTGTTCATGCATGTGTCTGTGTGAAATGCTGAACTTGATACAGGTACTAGGAGATGAACTTTAACAGCACATTGTCATACATGAAGTTGAAGAAGGGCCACATTGAAGTGTGGGATTTTTAGTTCATGAGGACACTTAATTGCGTCTTCTTAATTCTCATAAAATTATCATATTTATGCCAGGAAATAACATCATTTATGGAAAAGCTAATTTTATGTGTGATTTTGAAATGTTTCTCACATATGAATATCTTAACTGTTTATTCTGTCCAGCATTTTGCATTTCATTAATAAATAGTTGCAAGCTGTTCCATCCTTTTGTAGGGATTTTAGAGAGTATATTTGTTACATGTTTAAATTCTTCTGAAATGTTTTTTTTTCTTACAACATTTCTAGCCTAACTACTGCTACTTATTATTTTGATTTTACTAAACTTAAAAGTAAATGTCACCACATGATCTTATGATTAAAATTTTTTTTTCCCTGTTTTAGCATATGCTTGTAGGAATTATTAAATATAAACTAGTTTGTAAACCTGTTATTTGAATTGACTTTTACAAAGCATAATATTTGGCATGTACTGCAAATTCTTTGATCCAATGACATGCATATGTATTATAAATTCAGTACTTAACATTGCAAATAGTGGTATTAACCATCACATTATGGTGCCCCACAGCTAAAGAGGTGAGTATATTTCAACAGTGGGATTCGAAACCATGATTTGCAGATTCTGTGTCAAATGCCCTAATCACCATGCCAACCAGGCCCTACAGTTCTGTACATATTTACTCACTTTCTTTTAATTTAGTTATACATGTGGTTCTAATGTGTAAAAAAAATTGCTTGAAATTTGTAATTTTAGAAATGTATGTATTTCTTGCATACATTTCCAGACATGCAAAGAATCACAAAGATAAGTGATAATGCATTTATTGCTCCGGTGTACAGCCTATAGAAGTAACTACAGTGTATAAACTTTCATTATTTATTAGAGGGACTTTAGAAAAGTTAGAGCAAAGTCACAGGAGAGAAATAGAAGAATTAAAAGAAAGAAACAGTGAAGAAAAATGCCATCTTGAAGGGAAATTGATAGTGCTAGAAAAAGTAAGTCATTGCTTCTTGATACCTGCCATAGGTCTATTTTCTGCTCATATTGTTTTGACATCACTTTTGTAATTAGAAAAGCTAAAGATTTTGGTTTTAATGCCTTGAATCAGGTCTACAGTGGATCAGTGGTAAGTCAGAAGACTTATAACACTAAAAACCAGGTTTCAATACCTGTGGTGTATACAGCACAGATAAGCCCATCGTGTAGCTTAGTGCTTAACAAAAAAAAAACAATTGGTTTTACAGTCTTGAAAGCTGTTAGTAAAAATGTCTGAGAAAACATAAAAATACTATATTTTTGTCTTCACCAAGCTCATAATAAGCAAAATATTAATATTTATAGGTAAGCATTACTGACATTGCTTAATTAAATTTTATTAGGAACTCCAGCTTGAGAAACAATTTAGAGTCAAAGAAAATGATCAGAATAATGAAGCTTATAAACAAGCTTTTGGTTTGGAGACAAGTCAGGTAAGGCTATGAAGAAAAGGAACTACTGATTACTTTTTTAAAAAAGTTGTTTTTGTAATATTTATATTGAAATATGTGTGTGTGTGTTACTTTAAATGTGTGTATATCTTATTAGTTGATTAAATTTTTATTTTTTTTTTAAGAATATTTCAAAAGAAAAAATTTCAATTGTGTGTTAAAAATTAAAATGCTATTTTGTTTCAAGATCTATCTTAACTACTTCTATGTAACCTTGATCACTTTAACTAACCTTACAACCACCATGTAACCATGAAACTGTACATACTATAACTTTTAATGGAGTAAGCGTAGCTTTTAATAAACATTACAAGTCTTTTTGTACCCCAAAAATATCAGGTTAATTTGAGTGCTAGGTGGATTTCATGAAGATTAAAAATGCTTTTTTTGCATCATACAGCTTTCAAATTTTATTTGCATAACCTCTAGAACCTCCTAAACAAATATCACAAGTTTTTCAGAAAGACTTTTTATTTTATCTGTTGTATTCACTATCCTGTTTTATTGCTCTATGTGACTGTTTCTAACTAATGAACCTACATAACGAGCTAAAATTCACCTGGCAAACATATATAGATCAAGTTACATTATTGTATTATGTGTTACATGGGCTTCTTGTGGTAAATACTTGTGGAGAAATTTTATTTCATTTGTTTTAGCTAACCTAATAAGTTTTCTAATTTTTACATTTTAGTCACTTTTATAACAATAGAAAACAAAAAAGAAATTTAGTTCTTACATGTGAGTCTTGTTCTTTTTTACATTTGAACTCTCAATAAAAGTTAACCTTAATTTTTGATAGGGCTGCTCTTAGTACTTTACTGAATTTTTATTTATTTCAAATATTCAACTTAGAACACAAAATAATAATGCATGGAGCATACAATGTCCTGTAACTATTATAATTTAAATGGCTTTCTTACTAAATTATGAGTGTGTTGAAATAATTCCCTTAGCTGGTTGAGCTGAACTTGGTGATAGCAAGTTTGAATCTGTATGCAAGATAATTCAACAGTTGTGAAGAAAATGAGGTAGCATTATATGTAAATAAATAAATAGAATATTCTCTTTCTGTGCAAACTTTAGAGAGAATTATTGACTTTTGTTAAAAGACAGTATGTGACAGGAGGGCATGGCATGTAGTTTTGACATTCTGTTCTATATCTAAGTAAAGCGATATGATTGGAGGCTATAAATTATAGTTTATATCTTAGCAATATATATATATACGTGTTTGTAATTTGCATTAAAACTCAGAAACATAAATAGGTGTGGATAGATGACCTAAAGTATGCACTTTGAAGTGAGCAATTGTCATGTGATACGAAAAAATGTTGATTGATAATAAAGTAGTTTACTTAAAAAGTATATAAAGGTCGTGACATGAACAGTTTTATGTACCCATATCCAGAGGGTTAAATTAAATTTTCATATACTTCTGGGATTTCTAGTATATTGATTGGCAACTTTATATATTTTCAATATTTATTAAAGTATTTTATTTCATCATTGTTTTGATATAATACTAATTTAACTTGCCATTTATGTGATGGCCATGCTCAGTTTTGTACTGAGTGTGATTTTTTGTTTTTATAAATAGATTAACATTCAAAATACCATATTACTTTTTCGGAGAAATTGTCATATGATTATTATTATTTATTTAATTTTTTGGAAAAGATTTGTCTACATGAAACATATTTATGCAGTCTATTATAATATCAAAATTCTCCATTAAACTGTCAAAACAATATATTTCATACATAAATGCTGTATTGTCTTAATTTGTTTTAGTTAGAACTGAAAAGTATTAAAAGTTTGATCATCTTTTTTTTTTTAACTTATCGGATATTTTCTGATTAATTTTTGATTTTAGCAGAAACTGGGTGAAGGGTAACTTTGTGGGTTTGCTGGTCTCATACGAATGTTTTATATTGTGGTTTTAATGCTTTCAAAGCTTTGAAAGTAAAATTTGAGAAGCTACCAATAATCTTTCAGTCCTTACATAATAAGTAATTATTCTGATTTATTTTCTTTTGAAACAAAGAAATATTTGTTAAATATATTTAAAGTCATCTCTGATTTCTATAATGAAAGTTCATTTATTTTGTTTTTATGTATTTAGTTAATATAACTGAATTCCATTTATAAAAACAGGTTTTATGGGTTCTGAGAAATCCCAAAATTTGTAAGTTTAATTTCCAGACCTAGAAAGTTTTTGAAAAGTTATAATAACTGAAAGTCTCAAAAAACTAAAATGTCTTCAAAATATTTTTATCCAAAAATTTTAAGATATTGGTGAATAAGACATTTTGGTGAACTGTTTAAAATCCAATTTCTGATGGCCCATCAGCTTATTTACTTGCCAGAACATCAAGTTAAATATATCATGGCAGTTGTATCTGTATTCTAAACCCTGAATATATAATTATTTACTTGTTGCCTCAGCTATTGTGTTGAAATAATGATTTGTAATTAACATGTCAAGGGTTGACCAGTAATCTAATAACACAAGGTTTAAGTGTAGAGCTAATTTTTCTAACATATTCAACATTTTACTGGATAATGCTGACATCCAACTGAAGAACTTGTGCTTTCTAGTTATGATAAGCTGTTTTTGTGTGTGTGTGTGTGATTTGCTTTATGACATTATATGCTCTTAGTTAGACTAGTCTGTAGAATTAGTTGCATTATTTATATATATAATTAGCTTGTTTTGATCAGAAATTATTGATAATTACCTTGGAATAAGCACTGTTCTATTATTAACATTTCTTTTAATTGTGATGTTACTACATTTCATGAATCAAAAATACTTTTTGTGTACAAGAAGGTTTCATATTCTAAAGATGAGCAATGGGCATACAGAATCAGGTATTTAAGTGATTAACATGAAAAAATAAATAACATTGTTTTATTATTCATGTGAGTCAAAATCTTATTCTGTAAATTATCACTTTGTGTAATTAGTAAAAGACAAGTTGACCATGAAATCACCTTGAACTTGACCAAATGTGATGCTAGTGCCACTAAGTTTAAGTAGTATGTTTTTGGTTTTAGCCATCTCAGTTTTTCAATAGTCATTAGAAATAGTATACCACACAGCTATATTTATGTTGTATTTATATTTTAACTGAATGTGCTTTTAGTCAAATGTACAAGTCTGTTGAACACAGAAATTCAGACTTGTTACAAAGGTATTTGTACTTGAGATACTTCTGTGAATTGGCAACATTCCGACTCTGACAAACTAGAGCGAAAATGATGTTCATATGATGAACACAAGTACTTTTATCCAGCATGTAGTTTGCAAATTGTATTTGAATAATTTCTAGAACCTCTGAAATGCACATCTAAAGTTTTTTTCAGTATTCGTGTTTATTATATCTGGTATTTTCTCTTCCACAAACTTTGCTAAATCATCAGTATAGGGTAAAATGAATGGATGATAACTGATGTCAGATTGATTGTGAATGGCATTCTGCAAAAGGTTGTGGCATGCACATAGATTAATTAATGAAATTCTTAAAGTCCATATCATTGCTGGGACTGATCCTCAGCAGATCATAATAGGAAATATAAAGAAATATATTGTCATGCTTGGTTTACAACTGCAATTGATACATATTTTTAACACATGGGCGTATACTTGTACAATACAAAACTCATGTTTTAAATGCTTATAGTTGGCAGTATTCATATTATGTGTTTCTATAATGTTACTTCACATGGAAACAAAAAAGATGGTACATGATAAATAACGTTGTCTTTAAACTACAAAAGGCCTTGATAGAGAAGTCTATGTCAGCCCAATCTAGAAACAGGCAGGAGCAGTCCATTGAACCTAAAAATGTACCATTTCTACAATGCACAAAATACATTTGAAACAACAGTGTTCAAACATGTTCAGAACTGTCATGATTGTTGAACTTTGAAATAAAATAAATGATATCTTCAGCTAGTGGAGTACATAAAGGCCTTTTAGTTCACAGTGTATAGTTATTTTTATAATAGGATCATTTTATAATAGCTAAGTGAAAAAACAACAACAGCAGCCTGTTGTGGTGTGAAGTTGTGTGTAATATATTTTAATATAGTACTATTCTGTTGTAATAGTATTTTATTAGTGTTAAGTGCAAGAGTCGGTGATGTTTAACACTCGTGATTTTGTTACAGGATTATTTTAAATATGAGAAATTATTCAATTTAAAATGAGGTATCGTTGTTAGAAAAGTTAATATCAGAGTTTCATCTTGAAGGTTTTTATACCACTAGAGAACGACTAATACAAAAGAAGGCCAAACACCAGTGTAAAAGTTTGAAATCTTGAACACAACTTGGGAATATGCTCTAATAATATATTTTTTGTGTGTGTTTGGCTCTTGCATGTGGTATGTAGGGTACTATTACATTGTATTAATTTTTTCTGGCCATCCAGTAACTGTATTTAAAATTTTACTTTAAAAAAATAATATAATAAGTCAGCTTATTTTTTCATAAAATGTTTCTTATATGAACTTCTGAGTATTAATAATAAATTGGTGATTTTGAGCCATTCGTATATTTCTTTCAGGCTTCTCATGCTATAAATGTGCCAAACAAGGAAGATAATAGCGAGCAGAACAAGTTGAATAAATTAGTGAAAGATTTGAAAGATGTAATATGTAAAAAAGAGGAAGAAATAGAGGTATGCATTCTTTATTTTATTTTTCATGTAATCAAATGTTTATTTGTGCAGTTAAATGTTCTAATAATTAAACTGAGAAGAACTATACAGTATTACATTGGTGGAGCTCCATATAACTGTTTTATGAACTCACACAACAGATCATGCTTTGCCAGCCTAGGCTTTATACAGTAAGATTTAATGGCTCGTAAATGACTGATGTAAATAGTGTTTTAGTTAACATTTTGTTTGTTTACCCAATAAATTCTGATATTTAACAATAACTGATGTTATTTGATTGTTTATTGACTAATTACTAAATCTCATTACTTATAAATGTGTGGATACTTTAGTCAAGCAACTTACAAATATTGGTTAGTTAACCCTTTCTGATTGTAATCACATGGCTACAGTTGCATTTTATTTTAAATGTTAACCCTTTTCAACCTGTTGGCATTATTTTTGCAACTTCTGTGTTTACATTCATGAAAATAAATAGCTTTGAAATTATATGTACTTGAAACACATACTTTAAACCTAAAGCGTGATAACCATCAAATGTTTTTGAACATGAATTAGATTTTGTTTTGGTAAATTTACAATGTATAATAAAATATAAGCTAGTATGTGATAGATACTGTACCATTATGCAACGTCTGTAACTGTTGACCTGAAAGCCAGGTATCACGCATTCTTAGTATCAAAATACCATCACAAGCATAATGACGTTATGTTTTAGTGTACTTTGTTGAAAGAAATTTTGCAATAAAGTGTTTTATAAATTGTTAAAACTAGTTTAATTAGATAGCATTTATCTCACTGTTTATAAAAGCTATTTATTTAATTGTTTTAGAAATTATGTACAACTGTTTCAAAAAGACCCCTGTTAATCTCTAAACTCATGTGGTATTAAAGTCCACCATAAGAACACATTAGCTTAAAATTACTGTCAGGATTTTTTGTAAAGCTAAAAGAAAGCAAAAAAATAATTACTTCCACAATATAAATGAACATACAAATAGAGGAACCAGTAAACTAAATTAATTCCTATTACATGTACATGGTAAGTAAACAAACGGCACGATGTAATTGGATTATTTGAAGATATACAATCACAAAAAAGTTCTGACACAACAACTGAAAGTTTATAAATTTAAGATTCATGTAAGGAAATAAAGTTACCAAATAGACTAAGAAAGTTATTCATCCTATCCTTCAAACTATATATTAGAGAGTTTGTTAGTTTTAGAACTAGGAAGTTATAAAACAAGAAATACAATGAGTTGAAATTTACAATTTGTGACACCATCAAAGTTTAAACTTTCCTGTTTTCAAACTCTTTCAGCTATTAAAAAGCAACAAACATGTACAAAGACTACAAATTTACAGCTTTATTTTGTACCTCCATGCAGATGAGATGATTAAATATTTCTATTCCCCAGTTTATCGGGGGGAGGGGTATAGTTTATACTAGGGCTAGCAGTCTTTATTGAAAACAACTGTTAATAATGTACACATCAAAACAAAAATTGTAAATCTGAACATTTCAGTTAAAATCGTATTTTGTAGGGGATTTGAGGAGAAAGATCACAGAAGTTTTTAAAACTTAATATTATTTTACCTTATAAAAAACATCATTCTGGGCCAGAAAAGGTTAAAATAAAAAAATATATTCTAAAATTTAACACTTTATTGTAGGTTACAAGACAAAGGCTCTCAAAAGAAGAAGAAAAAATTAAAATTTTAGAAGTAAAAACCCAGAAGAGAGACAAGACAATTCAAGGTTTGATTCAAACTGTTAATAAAAAAGATAAAGAGATACAACAACTCAACAAAATAGTAGCAGACAGACATGAAGCAATAGATTCTATTGATGGTGCTTTCAGCACAGCTCTTTACAAGGCCACAGTTGCAGCTTCTAAAGGGGCTAAAAATGATATTGTTGTAGCAAGGGAAGAACTCAAAACAACTTTGAAAGAGGTAAGTGTGGACTGTATGCATTTAATATTTGTGATTCCTATAGAAAAAAATAAATCTTAGTTATACAAAAGATTTATTGACTTATTCCTAAAGTTGTATGGTACGAGTCAAAAGTTGGGGATCAGAAGGTAATGTTTTTCACAATTACCTTTTCTTAAGAGCTTCCAAAACAGAATTAATTTTTGTCTGTGTACTATAAATGTATATAAGATTGTGTGCATTCTTGTGAACATTTTTCATTAAACTGTGCAAAAAAGAAAAAGTTCAAAATGATGTAAAATTGATGCACCACCGTGATATTTCTAAATAATTTGTTGTTGTTGTTGTTACAAATTGTGTGGTATATCATTAACCTTATAAGAATGTGTGGATGTATTCTTTTCAAAGAGCTGTTAGGGCTGGAGTTAGAAAAATCATAATGATACAGAACTTATGCATGGTGTTGCATACTTTATACTGAAGACTGATATTTGAAACACTTGTATCATTAATATGGTTATTTTGTAACAAGTGTCATACACTACACTCCCGCTGCAAATTTTTTCATACATAGTATATGCTACAGGCTAGTAAATAAAATTATAAATCCTGTAATTAATCTTCAATATCACATAACTATTTATGTAAATAACCTAAAAAGTTTTTTATTAGTTGAGAGAAATTATTCAAATTTGAATTTTTTTTATAGAATAGTTTTAAAATTTACAAACTTGCATATAATTCTTAAATTTGTGATGTTTATTAATTAATAAAAGTGAAGGCAGCTCATGCTGACAAGTGAGAATGCTTTTTTAAATGAAGGTCTGCTTAAATGTACTTCTTTTTTTTTATCCTTTATTGACATATTGATATAAATCTTGATAACTGGTATGTAAGGTTATATAATTCTTTGCAGTAATTATTTCAACAATAAGTAAACCTCTAAACTAAATTTCTGTGGAGGAACTGGCATATGGGGGGAAGTATAATTTAAGCCAGTTTTCTTAGGCTTACTACCAAGTTTGAAGCATATTATTGTTTATCTTCATTATCAGAATAAAATAAATATAAGTAAAGGTTATACAATTTTAAATTATAAAAGATTCTACTGATATTTACTTACCTACATGAACAAAGCTAACCTTACAATTCAAAAATAAAAGTTTGTATAGGGCTAAGGGATAATTGTAAGCAAAATAATTAACACAGAAAAATACATTAGAAAAAGAATAGGTAATTTGTTACTTATTCATAGCAATCAATGAAATAAATAGATGGATAATGTAAGCAGATGTTTAAAGGTGAACTATGCTGGATTTGGTTCTACAAAGTAGACCAAGTTAATGTGACCCTGGCTGCCAGTTTTTTTTTCATGACATGAAAATTGTTATTGAATGTAGAAGCTGCTGTACATAAACTAAAGTAAACTGTGTCAGTGTTAGTATGGTATATTATTATTATGGATTATCCAAATAATACTTGACAAGTATATGAACTTGCATCCTGACATTAAAAATTTAAATCATTCTTGCTATTTAACTTGAGCACTAAACAAGAAACTTTTTTTTTTTCAATACAGTTTGGTATGATTAAACTCCATCCCAATCAAATCTGAAGTACAAGCTGGATTAGGCCTAGTAAATAAAGAAGGAATACTATTTCACTATCAATGAAATCAGTAATAAATGCTGTATAACTTGTGAATTGCCTTTCTGGTTCTAGCCAACCAGTTTCTGATAGCAATTAGACCACATTTTTATTAATGTAGACCTGTGTAAATAATGATGAAACCATAAATCAGTAAAATTCACTATGAATAAAGTGTTCTGGTTGAAAATTGCACAGAATTATAAAAAAAGAAAATAAGAATTCATATTCCTAATATTGTGATTAAAAATGAATGTTACTCTTTGTAGAAGGTTTTTTGAAATATTTATTTCTTACTTTGACACGCTTTTTTCCCAACCATATAGGTCCTCTTCAGCAATTCAAAAGAAGCAGGCACTGCTAGTGGTTCTGCCAGTTTTTCAAAAGAAGATTTATTAGAAGAAGTGCAGAGACTGAGAATTGAGCTTCAGATGAAGGATGACAATATTAAAGTGAGTAGATAGAGGTTTTATTTTAGTAAGATCTTAAAATAATTATGCTAGACAAAGTGAAGGTCTTGAAGTTTCACAATCTTTAATATGATTTCTGTTTATTGAGAAATTGGGCTTTAAATATTTCTTCAAACTCAGTTTTTTAACCCTAACACAACCAGTGAGTACTATTCAGATTTCAGATACACTTCTCTATGTCATATTTCAAAATTTTAAAAATATGTATTTCTAACTACAGTATTTCAACAATTTATAACTCAAAAAATAGTTTAGGATTGATATTCTGTCATTTTGTAAGTGTAATTCACAAAGAAAAAAGAAAAAAATGTTCTAACTTATTTGTGATCAGCTCCAAAGGAGTCTTGTCTGTAAACAACATACTTATTGATTTTTTTAGAATTTTTTTGCCCATTCCAAAGCATGGTTTATAGTTGAGGATATTGTTGTGTAAATTTTGATTTTTTCTTCTGTGAGGTTTTATTGTTACAGTTCTTTTTACCAAAGCACGTTTTCTGAACAGTGACAAATGAAGAACAGTTTTGGAAATAGTTACAGACAATATTTAAATAACATTGGATAGAACAGATTATAAACTTGAAGTCAGTGTATTACGAGTAAAGTGCTTTAAGCAATAATTTATAATTTCATGGGAAAGTGATAAGACTAATCTCCTACAGAACACAATGGGAAGTTTTCATTTTTATTTTTTCAGTGAAGGGTGACATAGATGTAGGAAGTTGTGGGCTTGAGCACCAACATCTCGCTCTTTTAACTTTTATTTCTTTTGATGATCTTATTTTATATTATTATGAATTTCTTCATATGAGACTGGTGATTGGAGGTTAAGACTGATAGACAGTGTATCCCCACTGCAGTGTGGGTCCCACTTGCACAGTTGCCTCCAAAACCTCCATAAAGCTATGGAAAATTTCTCCTATGAACAGACATAAGGTAAATCTTATTATGTTTTGGTGAGTTTGGCAGGTGGCAACAAAATATTCCAGTGGATCAAGTCCCTATCTGTTGAATGTTACTAAGTTTATCATATTCACAAAATGTTAAAAGTAAGAAAAGTATTTATTGAAAAGAAACATTCTTAGAAATCATTTGATCTCAACCAAAGAATATTGTTAACAAAACATTTTTTGCTTAGCCTTACAAAGGTAAGTGTGACATTATGAAAGGTCATTGAATAAACCTTTGTTAGTTTGTACAATGTTTTTATGCTTTATATAGCCAAAAATGGAGAATATTACATTCGTTACAGCACCAAACAATATGTTAATAATATAATTTAAGTTAAAACTGACTGGATATGTATTAAATAGAATACTACATTCGTTACAGCACCAAACAATATGTTAATAATATCATTTAAGTTAAAACTGACTGGATATGTATTAAATAGAATACTACATTCGTTACAGCATCAAACAATATGTTAATAATATAATTTAAGTTAAAACTGACTGGATATGTATTAAATAGAATACTACATTCGTTACAGCACCAAACAATATGTTAATAATATAATTTAAGTTAAAACTGACTGGATATGTATTAAATAAAACTTTCTGATCAACAATAAAAAAATTAAATTCTAAGGTGAGAGGAAGAATTTTAATCTTTTTCTTAAAGCAAAAATTTGATTTTATTTAATAAGCTTCTACTAAGGTTCATGCAATTTGTTTAAGTGTTTTTGTCATGAGAAAGAATAATTAAGGGATATCAGTGTCACCTCATGATTTTGGAAAGGGTAAATACCAAGTATCGTGCCATTATACATGTCTGTGAATTACATTAACCCTTAACATTTTCATAGTTCTTCGTATATTTAGTGTCTTGAAACAATGAGGTAAAATAGTACAAAGTAAAAGTTATTCTTGCCTCTTTTATATGTTTAACCCATTACCTACCATGGCCATTTTGTCTTATTGTTAGAGCAAAATCACATTTGTGAATGAAAAAATTATAAAGAACTTATTTCAGATTTTATTTTAGTAAATAGTAGCATAACATTCAATTATTTGTACAAATTTGTATTATTTAATGAAGTTTAAAGAGAAATTTAATTTTAAAAAATCCCAAAATACGTTTCATTAAAATTTTTCCTTGCACTTCAGCACTGCTCCTGCCATCTGTGATTGGTATCTAAACCTTTTTTATAGTCTGTTTTCTTTATAAAACAGCGTCTGGGCATGTTAAACCTCAGTTGTAAAACTTTTAGCCAATCCTAGTTGAAGGTGTCAATTTCAGTACCATGTTATTCCAATCGCTGTATTTCATGTTCAACAAATCATAGGATGATAATCAAAGCATGTGACGAAACGTTGTTCTCTGGATTTTACAATATGAATGTAGGTGGTGCTTATTATAGTAACTACCATTTTATGTAGAGGTATGTAGTATTGGTCAATAGTTCTTTTTTGTAAGCCTTAGAAAACTTGCTTCTGGAAAAAACTGCATGGGATGTGTGTGACTTTTATAATTTTTCTATAGTAGATTAAGTCATGCTGTATTGTATATCTATCTATATTAATCATTATATTGAAAAATTAAATCAAAATAGATATATTTTTTAGGAAAGAAGTTGATCCACGAATGTTAGGGTTAAGAGCTATCGAGTGGTGAGTGCAAGGTCTTTACATGAATTAGGCTTAGCACTTTGAACTGAAAGTGTTTGTGATTTTTTTATATTCTTTTGCATTTACATTAGTAGTTTTAAGTTCAATAATTCAGCATATTTTTTTATATTTAGTTCATAATAATATGATTCACTATTTAGAATGATAAACTTGTGTGATTTGTATGTATTACTACTAGTAACAGTACCACATAAGAATTTTATATTTTTCCTTCTTACTATCTTTACTTTGTAGTAAGACCCACACTTTTGATGTTGTTGCT
>NW_013665728.1:644475-652857 GCF_000517525.1 Limulus polyphemus | reverse complement strand
TAAATATCACAATCATTTCTTATAAATACCATTTCCTAATGTAATTTTCCAAGATCATAAAGATCATAATGCAAAAAAACTAAATTTATCAAAAGTAACAGGATTTATGTTTCTTAAACTACATGCATTTATGAAGTTTCAAACAATTTGATCCATTAGTTTTAATGTTGGAATGAAATATAGCAAGACTTGCATTAGCTACTCAGAGAGTTTGTAGCCGGTGGTCATTGGGTTAAGGACTTAGATTAATTCAATTTTTGTCTTTTAATGGAAGTAGTAAGTATTACATAACAAAACTAATAAAATACCTCATTTAAAAAAAAATCTTGGAATGGGATTTAATAAAAAAAGTAATTACAATCCCTTTTGTTTTCTATTTTAGTGGCCCGGCATGGACAGGTGGTTAGGGAACTCGACTCGCAATCTGCAGGTCGCGGGTTCGAATCCCAGTCTCACCAAACATGCTCGCCCTTTCAGCCGTGGGAGCGTTATAATGCGACAGTCGATCCCACTATTCGTTGGTAAAAGAGTAGCCCAAGAGTTGGTGGTGGGTGGTGATGACTAACTGCCTTCCCTCTAGTCTTACACTGCTAAATTAGGGATGGCTAGCGCAGATAGCCCTCGTGTAGCTTTGTGCAAAATTCAAAACAAACAAACAATCTATTTTAGTGTAGATCAGTGTGATTAATGTCAGCATCATGCATGTTGGAGTCTACTTGTCAAATCTGTTGTATTGTAACAAAAAAGTTGTTAACTCTAAAACAAAATTATGTAAAAAGGGAAATGAGACTGTGGAAATTATATGGTATGATTGCCTTTTATTAGGTGTTCATAACATGATTATTGTTGCAACAAATGGTTTATATATAGTGTTCTGACCACCACTGTGTCATGTCCAAGCCAGTCTGAGCTCTCTATTGAGTGAAATAATGCATATGGTAGCCATAATGTGTGTGAAATATTTATACACTCTTCTTTCTCATGAAAAACCAAAAGGAATGAATAAAGTATATTATTTTAAAAATATAAGTATCATAATAATGTGTGACAAATATGATTAATTGTGTAACCAATAGTCTTGAACTTTTAACACAAAGTTAGCCTGTTCAAGCATGTGGTTTTTATTATTATTCTGTCTTAGCTTAGACACTAAATGACAGCATGTTTATTTCTTTTCATAGTTGTACAAGCAAAAGTACCTGTCCCCAATGATGGGAAAAATTTAAGTTAATCTGTCAATTTAAATTATTTCGTGGACTTTTAAAAGGGTAATTGTGTTGCACTCGTGGTTTCACTCAAAGCCAAAGCTCCGAGCTACTTCTACCACTCATGACAAAAAGTAATTGTTCAGCATTTCAATGATGCTAAGAGCCACTTAATAATAACATATGGTAAATCCAAATTTTTGTTTTTTAAGTTACGTTACATTTTGAAATGTGAATGATAGTGTGATTAATTCCAAACAACTTAGTGTAGAATATCCTGCTAGCAAAATAAAATTTGGCTTCAACATTATTCATGCCTGTTCTCCCATCATTTCAAAAGTGAATGTTGGGCTTTGCCTGCATGTGCAGCTTTTCAAGGGGTAGAAAGACGAATGCTCGGACAAACACCACAGTTTACATCATATTTTAGATAGCTTCTTGGGGTAGATCTGGATCATGTTGTCTTTTCCATCTTCCCAACATATTACATGTATGATTGGCCAAATGTCAGAATTTCCAGCTAATAGCAAATAGGTTTAGATTAAGATCACCTATTGTCAGTAAAATGAAATATAATTGGCTGTTTTTGTGATGATATCCAACTGCTGACATTTTTAATGTATGGCTCATGCATTGATTCACTGGCAGTGAGAATGCATACATTTGAGGTGATAAATTGAGAAAAGGTTTTAAAAAAATTATTTTCTCTGATATGCCTGTCTAGAAAAAACAAACTTTTGATAGTTATGGAAAACTGGAATTATATATATATATTTTGTTTTTGTTTTTTTTTCTTTTAAATTTTAAGCCATTAATTTTTATTCTTTGTTAAAAATTCACGATCTTCCCTCCAGTGAGCTGAGAACCTGTTGTCCCCAAACCTTGGTTTTTCAGCCATATTTCTCTTTGTCAGCTGCTACTTTTAAAAAGACATCATGGCATATATATTTACAAAAGTGATGTATTTTGTAGGTTTTGATTCTAAATGGGTTTCAGAAGTGTTATTTGTAAACTACAGGTTTTTTTGTGAGGCCAAAAGTAAATATTTTTTGCACCAGAAAGAGGTCTAATCATGGCTATTAAGATATCACACACACGTATATTCACATCAATAATTTGCAGGTGAGAAATAATACAGTTTTAATATGTATTTTTCATCTGAATTTATCCATGAAATATATAAAAGCTTCTTCTCTTTTGCTTTCACTTTTGCAGATTTTAGGGCAACAGTCAACAGGTCGACTCCAGCAGGTGGAGAACTTACAGCATAGCTTAAAATTGCTGCAAGAAGAAATGTCCAAGTCTGCTCATCTGCACAGTAAAATCTGTTCAGAAAAAGATGCTATGATAGTTCAGCTTCAACATTCCATTCAGGATACTCAAAAAACTATGGAGGTTTGGCTGTCCTCTGTCTCAGAGTTTTAGCTAATGTTACCCTGTTCTCATTCTATTTTCTGTCTAGTCATATACCATCTTTTTTTTTTTTTTGGATGATATAAATTTTTATTATGTTTTAACATGAAAATTTATTATTAGTACTCAATGGAATAGTTAAAGATCTTGTATAATATATTAAAAGGATTGATAGAATGTGTTTAAAGCACATTTATATGTATGGTAAGTGGTAATTCTAAAAAATATTTATATTTTCACTACATTTGAAATAATGTTTTCAAAAATTTATACTGTATAAAGATAAACTTAAGGATAACTCTTTTTGGTTCATATTACAACATAGTTTATATACATTTTAATGAGCATGAAGTACGTGTTATGTAAAAAAAAGATTATTTTTCTACACCTAGATGAATATTGCTAGAAAATAACATTTTCATAAATATAAAATACTATTGTGTGTGTTTATATATATATTTTAAAGAACATTTTCACTTGTGCATATATAAAAAAATATCTAGTAATAGAAGTTTCATATTTTCTAAATAAACCAAATTAAAAGAAGAAAACTTTTCACTGTTTACTTAGTACAGACAGATTGTAACAAGTTTTTGTCTTGTGTTGAATGTGTTTCTAAACTATTAACTATTAATTGTATCTTAAGAACTTAAAGCAACAGTAAAAGTAACAGAATTACCTATAAGCATTGTTTTTGTTTATAAAAAAAGTTTCCAATAGGAGAAAATACAGTAAGTCAATATGATAAAACTCAGAAAAATTAAATATTTTCTCTAAACTATTCAAAAATCCCTTTGTTATGTGGTGAAAATGAGCTGTGTATTATAGAAGCAAAAAGTATTGCAGGCTATGAGTAAATTTAAAGAATTCTGATACAAAATTGAATTTAGGGGAATTAAGTGTTTTATATTTCATTGTATGAGGATTAAAACATTGAATGTATTTTATTTGATACTATTGTATTAAAATGTCTACATATCAACAATAAAAAAATTATTTTCAAGTGAACAGTTTGTTCAGTTACCTGTTGCTAGCCAAAATTTGCATAAAAAGTGTCATGTTATAATGAAAGTTTTAGCCATTTTGTTAAATAAGAATTGAGAAATGACTGTTATTAGTTAGGCAAATAAACAGTTCAGTTGAACTAATTCAAAATTACTTGTCTTTAGGCTAATAAAATTTCAATGAATAGAATACATCTAACTCAGTTGCAAGTTAATTAACATAAAGCAAAGAATAAAATCAGGAAATGTTGGAAATATATGTAAATGTGCAAACTTTCGTTGATGTGGAAATGCAAGGGAAACAAATTGCCCTATTAGATAAACAAAATAAAGTTAAGATCATTTTTAGAACAGGATACAAAAAAATGTATTAAGTTAATATACAAGCCCTATATTGACTAAGGTACAAAATTACATAATTTGATTAACTCATTATTAGTTTTTGTCAAATTAACATGAACTTAAAATAATTGATTATTTATTTTTATGTTGCAAATTATTTAGATTTTGTTTGTTTTTTCTATCTGAATGTAGCAAAGATAGTTATGTACGTTTAAAAGTTTGGGAACTTGACGTGTAAATCAGTTGTCATATAATACACATTAAAAGATCAGATGATTAGAAAGATGGTTTTTGAAACAGTTCATGATCTGGGAAAAAATGTTTTGTTATGTGATAAATTATATGAGTTCTGTAATGAACTTTTAAAGTTTATTTGTGTGAAAATATTTGTTTACAAAAATTTAATAGTTCTGTATGTATAATTTTGTAGGTTTTTTATTTGTATTTATATTTTCAAGTTAATATTAATGGAATAGTTCTATATATAAAGTTTAGTATGTTTTCATTCATATTTCTATATTTTAAAATTAATATTCATGGAATAGTTCCATATGTAGAGTTTAGTAGGTTTCCTTCCATGTTTCTATATTTTAAAATTAATATTAATGGAATAGTTCCATATGTAGAGTTTAGTAGGTTTCCTTCCATGTTTCTATATTTTAAAATGAATATTAATGGAATAGCTCTATATGTAGAGTTTAGTAGGTTTTTCTTTAACATTTCTATATTTTAATATTAATGGAATAGTTCCATATGTAGAGTTTAGTAGGTTTCCTTCCATGTTTCTATATTTTAAAATTCATATTAATGGAATAGTTCTATATGTAGAGTTTAGTAGGTTTTTTCTTTCATATTTCTGTATTTTTTAATTAATGTTTTTTGTTTTCTTCAAATAACTTTTTTGTTCTACACGTTTTGTCTGTGTTAATTATTGGCTAATGCTTATTTTTCAAGATACATGTAATGATAATATACATGTTTATGTTAAATTACATCAGTAAAAGCTAAATTAATTGTATCAGCTTTACTTTTTAATTTTTCTAGGATGTCTTTATGGGGAATGATAAAGCTTCACTTGAACAAGAGTGCAATGCCCTCCATCAGGCTATTAAAGAAAAAGACAACTTTATTCAGGTATGATTCATATGTCAAAGTTATCACTTTGTTAACTTGATTTTATATAAAATTTTCTGCACACAGAAGAAGAATCTGAATATATGTATTGTGCTTATACATGTTGAAAATTGTTTCAGCTCGTAAAGCAACTGCCATCACAATAAGATATTTATAAATTAAAAAAAGAACATGATTTCAGTATACTTAAAAGTTCAAAATGTTATGCTTATTTCTACTCTTAACTGTGCAGTGATTACTGTATAAAAAAATTTTCATAGCACAAGCAGTATCTAGTATAATAAGTTGTCAGCATGAACAATCTGATGATATAGAACAGTAAGGCCCAAGTTTTTTACATATTTATTTGTAAGTGTTCTAGATACTTCCCAGGACTACTCAGAGTTTCCTGTGCAAATTTATACAGAAACTAAACTACATTTTTACATTTGACTTGGATGGTCACAGTATTAATCCTTTCTGGACTGGAGAGGTATCACAGATATCCCTTGAGTTGTTTCCTTTTGACAGTGAAATACTTAATCAAATTGCATGAAACTTGAGTAAATTTAGTAGATAGTATCTAGATTTGGCATAAGTAAAAAAATTAGTATAGTTTGAAATAGTTTTTCTAAAATTTTGTTGTTTGAATAACTCAAGATTTAAAGTTAAAAAGAAATAAAACAATTTCATAAAGTCAGTCTACTCAGAAGCATATTAAAATGGATTCTTTTTAGTAACAAATTAGACATAAGTGAATATATAAAGAATTTTAATATGTGACAGGTAAGTAAACATCTAGAGAACTTTAATGTGTGACAGGTAAGTGAATATATAAAGAACTTTAATGTATGATCAAATGCTTTCTTAACATTATTGACTAATCATTTTGTCGTATTTCACTTACATTTGAAATTATTTAACATTGTATTTAGTGTATACTTGAGTGATGAGAATAATGATTGTGTGCAGTTGAAAATCAACTGAAAGAAACTTTACATGTTTTTGTATTTATGTGCATGTATATACATGCATACACACAGTTTTAATTTCATACTCATATTGCTAGGAACTTCTGAGTGAAAGAAACAAAACAGCAAAGGAAATGGAAAAGTCACTTCAAGGTCTTCTTAATAATTTGCGTTTAAAGGATTCTACTGTACAGGAATTGGAAAAAAAATTAAAAGAGGATCTCCAATGTAAGGATGAAGAAATTCAAAGGTTAAACAAAGAACTTAGTTCTTCAAATGAAACGTTAAGAACTGAAAAAGAAGAAAAGGAAGCTTTAAATCTACAGATTGTTCAGCTTAGAGAAGCACAAAACTATATTGAAACTGATTTGAAGAACAAAAATGAAAAACTCAATGAGTTAACAATAAAGACTGAAGAATTGACTGAGCAACTGAAAAATGCAGAACAGCAAAAATCCCAAATAGAACAGTTCTTTAAAGAGAAAGAACAACACCTTCATCAAGCCAACATAAATTTAAATGAGGTTAACGCAGAATTAGAAAGTAAAAAATTGATGCTAGATCATACCGAAAGTGAAGTTCAGTTAAAAACAAAAGAATCAAAGTCATTACAAAATGATTTAAACTTACTTCAGAGTGTACTGTCAGAAACGGAGCATAATCTTAGTGTTAGAAATGAAGAACTTTCTTCAGCATATGAGACAATTGAGAAACTAAAATTAGACCTGGAAGAAGCCCAGAAAAATGTGGGTCTTATCTTTGAAGTGGGATGTTTGACAGAACAATTAAGAGAAGCTGAGGAAGAAAAACATAATTTGGTCAAGGAAAGAGATGAAAAAGATGTAAGGTTAGAGCAGATGGTCAATGAGCTAGATAATACCAGACATCAACTTCATGAGAAAGAAGTGGAATTGGTAGAAATTATGCAACATCTCGATGGTAAATCTAATGAATTAACCATATTAGAAACTGATCTTCAATTTTTACAAGATTGTCTTGCCAAAGAAAATGATTTAAATGCAACAGCAAACAAAAAAATAAAAGAACTAAGCAAAGAACTTGAGATTATAAAAGCTGAAATGGAAAAGCGTGTAGAAGATAAGGAACAAGTGATAACAGATTTGCAAATGAAACTGAATGACATTCAACTTGATGCAAGTCAAAAACTTTCACAAGAAAACAGGGTACATAAAATTGATATGGCATCACAAACAAACGAAGATTCTTACCAGCAATTGGAAGAAATGAGAAAAGAGGTAAGATTGCGAGAAAAGGCTATTCTGCAGAAGGATGATTTCATTTGCAAGTTGCATAGTGCCTTGAATACTAAGAATGAAGAGCTTAACAGTGCCAAAAATGAAAACAAGTCTCTCAGTGACCAGTTGATGTCCATTAAACAAGAATTAGTTACGCAAAAGAAAGAAACTGAAGACCTAAATAAAAGAATTGTAGAAAGCATACAGGAAAGAGCTGATCAAGAATCACTTGATAAACCTGCCTTAGATTTTCAGAACCAGACTGAAGAAATGAAAGTTTTACTAGATGAACTGCAACAAAGTAAACAAAAACAAAAAACTCTACAAGACCAAGTTAAGATATTGGAGGAAGAATTATCTCAAATTAAAGCAAATAAATCTCAAGATAGAGCAAAAAGTAATGAAATACAAGTAAGTTGAAAGTGATTTATGTTGAAAATGTTTTTACAGTAAAATGGTTGTATATACCTTATAGCTCAATATTTAGCTCTGCTCTAAGTAGGTATCTAGCTTTTACCATAATTTAATAATTAAAGTTATGTTTGAACAGATATTTTTTAAGGTTGCTATATTTCAGTCTTGGAAGCCATGACAACTCACACTTCTATTGTTACTACTACTGTCCATACTTTTATAAGCTTCATATTGTTTTGGTACTTTATGATTGGTTGGATGATTGTACTCTGGTGCAGCTCATTTCCACACAATAAAGAGGTGGCATTACCATAGTACACTGAGTGGTCACAAGTAAATAGACACCTAATTTTTCGTCATGTAACTGATTTATGCTAACTAATTTGTGTTCACAGAGCACTATATTAATGAAAATGGTCTGCACACTAATTATCTTGTGCTACAACATGCCTAGAACTCAAGGTTCTCACAAATTGTCAGATTTTGTTAGAAGAAGGATAGTTGGTCAAGCAGATGGTGGAATAAGTCAGCGGCATATTTCGCAGAATATGGGAATCCCGCTTTCGGCAGTCAACAGAATCATCGTGCAGTTCAGGAAACAACTGAGCAGCATCCGGGTCGTCCTGGTCCATCAGAGAGGACAAAAAGGGCTGTCAAGAGGAGC
>NW_013665728.1:612830-643475 GCF_000517525.1 Limulus polyphemus | reverse complement strand
TACTCGGCCGGCAAGTCAAGAAACAACCAAAAAAAACAACTTTGAAGAGCAATCTACTCCAAGTTTTGAAGCAAGAGTGGGCAAAAATCCCACAATCTAAAATTGACTAGATGATTCTCACGACGCCCCAAAGGATCAACGAAATCCACAAAGCGAAAGGAAGATCTACTAGATATTAATTAAATTGTAAATATATCAATTCATGTGAATTTGACTGAAAAATTTTATTTTTTCTCCAAAGGTGGTGTCTATTTACTTGTGACCATGCTGTGTATTGTCCTTTTATTTCTTTTTTCTTCAATAATTCCATAATTATTTCCAGTACTTGTATATACAGGGTGACCATATATTATTGAACCACATTACTAATTGAATAGACTGAAGGTTAACATCTAAGGTTTTGTTCATTTGTACTCTTCAACATGGCTTAGTTTGTTGCTCAAAGGATCTCCTGGTGAAAACCCATATACATCTATGTACATGCCAGCATTTTTGAAGTAATCATCATAATTGTATTGATTATTATAGCACTTAGTATTGTCATATTCTGTACTGTTGTCTTGTGGACAATATCCTCCACATATTTCCTCACAAATTAGTAGGAAAAGACTTTAGACATCAGTCTCCCACTTGACATAAACCACAACTGTTTATCTGGTTCTTATTCTATTCAGAAGAAAGTGGTTCAATGATTAATGGTCATCTGTATATTTCTAAAGTAATGTTCTTGTTGTTATTATATCAGAATACTTTTGAAAATAATAATAGTAAGAGTTTTTTTTTTCCCCATCCTTTTAGAAAAAAAAAAGATACATAAATATTGCACAAAGTAATCTTTTGTGCAAGTCTGTACATGAGACATTACAAATTTGAGATCTCTTTGCTTAAAGCTCTTCATAAATATATAACTATACCTGACTTTGAATTTTTAACTAATGTGGAAACTTACCATTGTTTAGGGCCAAAATTCTTAACCCAGATAAGTTCTAAATGGAACCTTGTATACATCCATTGCTCAATATAATATTGCCAATTGTAAAACCATAAGATTGTGTTTCTTTTGTTTTATGACAGTGTGGACATGTATAGAATTTGGTACATTATATCATAAATTATTTTTTAGTTTTGATCTATGTAGTTAGCTTGCTTAGATCAGAAGTTTGTATAAAATGTTTACTATTAATGTTTTAATCTGTAATCAGAAAATTTCTCCATCTGCTGATCTGATGAGTACCATTGACAATCTACGATCTCAACTTGATGAAAGCAAGCTACGAAATGAATCCTTACTTTCACAACTCAGTTCTGTCGTAGTACATATGGCTTCCATAGTCAAAAGGCAGAGTTTAATATCTCCTCAAGAAAGTCATGAGGGAAAACTATCAGATAAAGAAAATGAGGTGAGATTTAAATTATGTTTCTGTATTTACTTGTCAAGTTTTAAAAACTCGTTATTTCCTAAGCCAAAGACTAGAAATTTAGAAATATACATTATAAATGGTTTGATATCCCTAAATCCTAACTAAGGTGAAGTCAATAAAAAACACGAAAGTTTTAAAGGGAAGGTGAAAAATATGGAAATGAAGTTACAGTAGTTCTTCTATTTAGTATCATGTGGACAGTTGCACATCACAAAGAATTTATAAAATATATTTTCATCCCAGAAAACAAAAATATTGAGTTTTAGTCACTGTGTTGCACTAGAATTATTCAATGTTCATTAAACTAATTCAATGCTAACTGAATAAAAAACTACACTTTTATTAGTACTGTACATTACATGATTTTCACACGTGCAGAATAATTATTGCAAATTTTAATGAATAACAAAACTGACAAAGCCACGTGTTTGGACCTAATGACAGTCCAAAAGAAGAGATTGAAACAACAAGGAAGCAGAAGTACGTGACATTGAATTAAAAACTTTAACTGGAAGAATTTAAATGTTAGAAAACAAAGACATGAGACCAAATGTGTAAAAGTATAGACATTTTTACACTGTTTTTTAACTATAGTGAGCTAAAACATACTAAATCAAGGAATCTCTATGTTTACTATGTAAAAGTTTTATTAAGATTTAAGACTGGATATTTTAAAAGCATTACCAGATTCAAGACTTATTATTTTAAAAGCATTACCAGATTCAAGACTTATTTTAGTAATTTAGTCAGCACCAGAAGACTAATCTGACAGTCCATGAAAGAAGCAAATAACTGACTGATATTCGTCATTACTATATTGTGTAATATCTTTGATCATAATCTATATTTATAGGTATAAATAATAATATTATTACTGGGCCCAGGGGTCCCTTAAACTTCTGAAATTATCTTGTTCAGTATGAATTTTTGCATTATTAAAATTGAAATGATATGACCTAGGATAAGTAAGTAATGCTTTTTACATTTCTGGACATTTTTTTTGCACACAATTTCTGAAATTTGTGTGTGGGACAAGTGTCCTAACAAGTATTGTTTTGGGTTTAAGTGTCCTAGCTGTTTATGACAACGTTATATATACAATATGAGGGGAACATCTTATATATGGGTCTCACCAGCCCTGCACTGAGAAAAATACATCTCAAGAGTACTGAAAGATTTAAGGGGTCCTCAGCAAACTTTAGGAACCAAGTACAAATATGATATGCTGAGGTGTTTGAATTTCAGGGCACAAAAAATTACTTGGTCACTCATCCTTAATAGGTAAAAATAGTCTTGAGATGAGTGAAATTGTAAATTTATCTGTCAGGGGGAAGAACTAAGCTTCTAAAGAATGTAAACAGTTTGCCCGTCATTTGTAACAGGGAAAGTCTGGTAATGTCACCCTTGAAGGTTGAGTATAATGACTAAAAATATTTTCTAGGTGGTTAAGGAAATGGAAATTTTTATTGCCCAGAGGACAAGCAGATTCAAAAGGATTTTTCTATTTAAAGCCAGGACTTACTCATACATTGTCCATAATTTCAGCCATTTATATCTTAAATTAGAAGGTGCAACACTGCCACAGAAATGTTGGGAAATCATGGGGACCTGGCTGACTCACTGTTTAAAAGATCTGGGAGCCTCTGGTAATCCTTAGGAGCTTCAGTTTGTCAGGATGTTTTATATCTCCATCTTATGGTTCCAGGAGATAAATTTTGCTAAGGTCTGACAAGGAAAAACCTTTTTTTTTCTATGTCAGTGTAATGTTAACTTCTCTTAATCAAAAACATAGCAAGTAAACAAGTGAAATATCATCGTAATTAGTTTTGGAGGATAGTTTAGAAAATAATGTGAAACATTGTTTTTCAAAGTTTATCATTGTTTCAAGGAATATTTATATGTCTGATCAAATATGATTACCAGTCTCCTAGCTTTTTTCACATTTAATAGGTATTGCTTTCATTAATTGACGGTGTTTTATGTACTTGTAGAGAAAATAGGTACATGGAAGTTGAAAAACATTACTACATGACATAGGTGTAATATTGGATCAACAAGATCTATTGTGAAGGAACCTATTCAGTGATATCTGGATAAAGAGGCTACGATTTCCAGAAATATAAATGTGATGGAAAGTACTGTAATAATGAGATAGATGTTGACTTTGTAAGGATTGTGAAAAAAGTGTCTGAAATAATTTTCTTAATGAATTCACAATTTTACTGCATCAAATGTGACAGCATGCAAACAGCTGTGCACTATTTATAAACATTGTGCAGCATGCTCTCCATGGGAGTTTCAGTAGGGTTGACATACAAGTCTTATTCATGTTTGGATCCATTTTGCATGGTTGAAATCTTGGCAACAAGACAAATTTTTTAGTGATTGCTATTCTCTCCAAATTCAAAATGAAACCTGAATGTGGGTTTAGAGGAAAGCACAGATGTGTTCTAACTGTAAAAGGTTGTGTAGTGGTGGAGTTATAGTTTGTGATGCTGTCTGTGCATTTGGTTTTTAATGAGTTGTGTGCAGCATATCTACACATATAAAACTGCCATTGATATAAAGACATTCTAAATGAAAAGACCTACAGAAACCTTGGCAGCATTTTTTATTATTTTTTTTGGTGAGCAGGCCAATTAATTTGGCCAATTAAGTAGGATATCTAACCAGCACAAGAGCAAATGCACAGTTTAGTTTACCAAAAGAAGTTTAAGAATCTTTTTTTTTCAACATAAAGTTAATATCTAGATAATCTTTGTCTAATAATATTAACTCTCCATATACAAGCTTGGTCATTTTGGTCAACCCAGCAACCACAGGTAACCATGAAAGTATACATACTATATTTTTTAATGTAGTAAGTGTATCTTCACAAATTTGGAAAGCTTTTAGTAAGCATTCCCAGTCTTTTGTACACAAAATATCAGATTTTTTTAATTAAGTATTTTTACTAAAGATTTTTCCTTAAATTTATAGAGTCAGAGTACAACTTAGATGCTGGCTAGTCTGAGTCCAAAGTGATTTTTCATGCTTTTTTCATCTTATAGTTTTCAAGCTTCATTTGCATAACTCCTAAGACATCCTAAATCAATATCAAAAGCCTTTTGTATATCTTATCTGGTATTTTCTCTACCCATACAGTTTACAGACTCAGTCCATTTGACCAACCTTCTAATCACCACAAAAATATGAAATAAGTTTAAATTACCCCTTTTTCTTTCTAGAATGACTGCAGATTGTAACAGGTAATTACAGTTAGTTATTCTAAAACCAACCTTTAGTCTTCTGTTCTATTCACAACTGCTTTCATTTAATTTTATTGTTTTATTGCTCTTTGAACTGTGTTAACTACTAAACCTGCGTAAAAAATCTAAATCTCCCAGTAAGCAGCCAGCTCAAGTTACGTAAATGAATAATCTAATTGGGAGCTTACATGCAGACCTTGCTGAGAAATTTTTTATTTCACATTTTTTATTTATGTTTTCTTATAAAACCTATTAAGTTTCTAATTTTTACATTTTAGTTATTTGTATAATGATGAAAATATGTATGTAAAAAAAAACAAGAAATTTAGTTCTTGTATCTGGTTTCTTGGTAGGTTTTTTTTTTGCTCTCAGCCATTGAAGAAACTTAACCCTACATTTTTTGTTATGATGGTAATAGTTCATAAAATTGACCCCCAGTGGCACAGCAATATCTATGCGAACTTACAATGCTAGAAACTGAGTTTCGATACCCATGGTGGACAGAGCACAGATAGCCCTTTGTGTAGATTTGTGCTTAAATACAAACAAACAAGTACATAAAATCAGTTTTGTTTGTTTTAGATATACAATTAAGAACACAATAATAACATGCACAAAGTATACAATGTCCTATAACTATTATAATGTTGCTAGCTTCCTACCTAAGATATAAGTGGCTTAAAATAATTTCCTAAGCTCATCTATAAATATGTATACAGAATAATTAGAAACTGCAATGAGAATTAATTAATGTTATGTATAAATCAGTAAAGTAAAATCTGTTTTTTCTGTTGGTTATAAATAATTTAATTGTAAGCATCAGATAGAATTACTGATATTTTGTGAAAGAAAGGAAATGATAGGCAGGTGTGGCATGTGGGTTGGAATTTTTAGTTTATATCTAAGTAAAACAAGATGATTGGAGGCTATAAAGATAGGTTATATCTTAGCAATATATATATGTGTTTGTAATTTGTTATTTAAACTTGGAAACATAAATAGGGGTGGAAAGATTATCTAAAATGTGCACTTTGAAGTGAACAAGTGTCAGGTGATACTGAAAAGTGAAGCTTGAGAATGTGTTCAAATATTTCATTTTGAGATTAAAAGTTAAAAACTTGTATGTTATTAAAATTTGATTTATTAACTATGTATTGAAGCCATGTTTACTGATAATGAGGTAGCTTAATTAAAAATTATATATATAGGTTGTGACATGAACAGTTTCACATATCCATAGCTAGAGGGTTAAATTACGTTTCCATTAAAACTATAAAAAATATAAATAGGGGTGGAAAGATTATCTAAAATGTGTACTTTGAAGTGAACGGGTGAAGACTCAGAATTTTTAATATTTCTTGCTGAAATTAAGGTATTAAAACTAGACAGTTGTATCTTTCACAAATACATCATTTATTACAACCATGGTTTTGCCAGTAAGGGCATCATCAGGTAAATACTGAAATGTTTTGTAGCAGGGTTTATATGTAGGTTTAAACAAAGTACCGAAAGTGACCTTGACATTCACCTAGAGAGAAGTGGGGAGGAGCTTAAGTTGGTTTTTTCATTCAGAACATTTTCTGGATTTGTTTTTAGACATCTATTTATTTCTAAAATTTCCAGACTGTCTAGTTTTTTTACCTTTTTTTCACAGATATATATATAAAAGTTTGCATTTTTTTTTTCTGGATCAAATTGGTGTTTAGTTTCAATAAGGTGGGATGCAAGGGTTGAATCCATATTCCTTAATTTCCAGCTTCTAGAGTGTTCTTTAATTCTTGTTTCTATGGAACTTCCTGTTTGACCTATATGTACGCTATCACAATCTTGACATGTTAATTGGTAAACACCACTGTTGCTGTACTTTTCGATTCTGTCTTTGTTGTTGCACAACATTTTTCCTAGTTTGTTTTTACAGTAGAAGTCTGGTCTGTAGATTTATTTGTTCAATGTGTTATATATTTTGTGAGAAGGTTTTCCAATGTAGCTTATCTTAAACCATTTCTTTTACTCGTTGTCGATTGGTACAGTATGTGGGTATATTGATTTTAAATTTTTGGCTTTCATTTTTTTCACCAAGTACTGATGGTTTCAAGTATCAATTATATATTAAAACTTATAATTTGAATTATAAACTACATTTTAATGCTAATGTTAATGTTATTGACATACACTGAAGGTAAAAACATTCTTGGGTTTAAAATCTAACTGCAACAAAAATTTTATTTTATATATATATAGACAAAAACTTTTTGATCTGTTTTGATAGTAACCATTTGATAGTAACTTTCGGGTTTATAAATAAAAGAAGATGCTTAAAAATAACGAAAGTTTACTTGGAACTTGTATGCAATTTTTCTCATTGAAAATAAGGAAAATTTATTTTATATTTCAATGAATGAATGATATAATTTGTACAATGTTCAAACATTTCTGTTCAGAGAGAAGTTTATCGTTTGCAAAGAATGATGAATAATCTTGAAAAGTTCCTGAAAAATGAAAGAAAATTTCACACCAATATATGTGATGAAGATAGTCATGAGATTGAAAGAGTAAGCATGTAATTAATTATTATTTGGAGATAGAAATAAGAATCTGAAAGTCTTCCATGATTTTTTTTTTCTAGGTTATTGTTCACATTTTGTGCAACAGCTCATTCTTAATTTCTAATAATTATGGTTGAAATACATTAAATTGTTTATAGGCTAAAGAAAATAAGTTCCTCAAGGTTCATCAGTTAAAAATAATTTACTATGGGATGCAAGTTACTGTAAATATGGTTTATGTAGTTTATTGTTAGCAATTCTGTTGTTGTTGTTGCTTTGTTATTAGCCAATAAGGTTGAAAAAGTGAAATCTTTGTTATCATTCATATAGGTTATTTTGGCAGTTATTAACAAATGTCCGACTTGTAGAAAAGTTTAGTGTATTTTAGTTTTTGTTTTATTTAAGGTCTAATCCTTATATACCTATTTAGTGAGTAGAATTTGCTTTAGGCTTAGGTTTGCAACTGAAATCATTGCGAAGTTGTCACAGTTTGTAGTTGTTTTGTACTTAAGATATTTATGTATCATTCCTTGTATTTTTCTCACATTTTGTGAGCTTCAAACATAAGTAGAAAAGTGTGTTAACTGCAATAAACTGGTTATGCAATAAAAAGAACATCTTAAAAAATATGAAGAAAATGGTTGGTCCCAACCCTATTATAAGGATTGCTTTGAATATTCCAGAAAGAAAGTGGCTGGTTGAGAATTATACTCCATTTTCATGACATTAATCAATTTAATTGTAATTTCAATTAATTGATTATTTTACATGACACTAATAAATGTAATCAATGCTCATAGGTAATTGATTAAGCTAGTTAATCACATGGTGGAAAAGATTTTCTGAAGTTTCCATGTGAATATTAAGCTTTCCTCCTACCACAGCTACTTCTAAATGCAATTGGAAGCCATTGTGTATAGAGTGCATTATTTCCACATCTTTTAAGATGAGGACTTTAACAGTGGTGACAGAGAAAATGCAGTTTGTTGAGGATTGGAAATAAAGAGCAAAATCTGGCAGTTGCAATATGAGCATTAGCAGGGCTGAAGCCAGTTAAAATTGGGGAGAAGGAATTAATGAAGATAAAAGATAAGTGAGGTCAAAGTTATTAAAGACACTGGTTAGAAGTGACACTAGATAAATAGATAGGTAACAGAGATCTAGTGACTTGTGGAGAGGGACTGTTAATTACTTAAACCATACAGTTTTATAACATTGTTCGGAAATGCAATTAAAAATGAAAATGGACTCTAGAAAGAAGAAAAATAAACTGCTATTATAATTATGCGTACGTCTTGCAATTTATTATAAAGAAAAGTTTTTTCAATAAGAAATTTATGATACTAAATAGTTGTATGATATTGAAATTATGTATTACAAGAAATATTTTGGATGTTCACTTGTTAGTGTTCAATGAGAAATCCAAATTTGAAAATAGGATATAAGTTAAATTTTATTTGTTTAAAGATTAAAATTTGTATGAGATATTAATGATTCTTTCAGATATCAGATGTGGGCAAAAATTTGTTAATGATAATCCAATATTTCAATGAGAATTTATAACTGATTAGGGTAATACATTTAATAAAGAGGTAAGATTGTGTGTTTAAGTTTTAATTTGTTCTCTCCAAGTGTGGATTTCTTACTAGAGGTTTTAGCTCACTTCATGGTTGAATTTAATGTTTTGTTTTTTAACTGGATAATGAGGATTAATGCTGTGTTGAAGAAAAATTCTAGCTTGTCACATAAGAAAACAAAATTTAAGTGTAATTTATGTAAACAACTGTTAGAAGTATTTAACTTTAAATTAGAAAACAAAAATCGAATTTCTTGTATCTATATAGTTCACAAATATGAAGAACAAGAATTATCATTGGAATTGCTTTAAAAAAATCATATTTATGAATATATCAGAACATTTTTTTATACTCTCCAATCAAGTATTTTATTAAATTATTATGATAAGTTTTAATTCCTCTCTGCAATTAAAAGACATCCATACCTCGAGCACAAAGTGAACCTCTGCGTAAAGAGGAGAAAGGAATCCAGACAAAAGATAGGTGTTTAAGAAGTACTACACCACCATTTTCTTCAACTCAGCTTCAAACATTGACTGACATACACTGTTTGGAACATGATCAGGTGTATAGGTTGAAAGACTTGTTGTCTAAAGCCCAACAAGAGGTAAGATCATGTTACTTTAAATTAATTTCCATTGAAATATTCTAGTTCACTAGACATGGTTAAAGATTTGTTTCTATTGAATATAGTTTTGTATCAGTAAGCTAGGTCATGTATTGATATCCATTAATTTTAACCTTACATGAAAACATCATCATCACATACAAGCTAATGTTGCCAAACATTTCTCTTTGGAATGTTCTTCGCAGCCAGACGCTTTCACGTTTATTAGTTTTCACATCAGTAGACATGTGTTTCATGTGCTAGCTTTTGTTTTTCTTTCTTTGGTTATGCTCATGTCATTTTACAAATTTTGTGACTTACCCAATGGGTGTGTGTGAAGTTTGAAAATCAGAAGAATAATTTAAGAACAATGTATAACATGTTTATATATATATCAAAGATATTAAAAGGACCACCAGGTTCAAAATAGTGTATTTTTAGTTGGTTGGTTTACTGAAAATAGACAAGAAGGTATCACACAGTGTAATAACCCAAGGTGTCAACTCTGTAATTTAGATTATATTATTAAAAACATAGATAAAAACCATTATGCTTAAACCAAAAGATCTTTTTCTTGCAATTCTAAGAACTGTAGCTAAATGTTAAAATGTACAATAAGTTGTGAATGTTACGTAGGTCAAACTGAAACTTTAAGATATAGAATGAATCAACACAATTTTCATGTTAAAAACCCAAGTCAGAGTCCATTCAGGTGCTCTAAACATTTTTACAATTGTAACTTATGTGCCCATGGTATATTACAAGAACCTTTCTTTTTCTGTTTTCCAATTTGATCATGTGACAACCAACAAAATAATTATCATATAAACGTTATTTCATAAAAACAAAAAGTATTTAGTTATGTTTTATTTACATTTTTTTTAATTAAATAATATATATATTTGTTCCAATATTTTTACTGGGATATATTGTATTTAATTAGGTTGGCTGAAGATCAGTGAAAACACTTCCAACTGAATAAAGATATTAAAAAATACGGTATTTTATACCTGGTGGTCCTTTTAATATTGTTTATATATTATTATGCTCCAGAGGATCACTCCTCTTATACACACACACACACACACACACACACACACATTGTGGGGACACATAGCTGCAAGAAGTTCTTAATCTTACCCAAAAGTGTGTTGAGTTGGTCCAGTGGAATGACCCTGTATTGGAGAAGGAATGTTAACTATAATTCCAAACTTACTATGTGTATTTACACAAAATGTAACAAACTTTTAGTAAAATGTACAAGTCTGTTGTATACAAAATATCAGATTTGTTACATAATTATTTGAACTCAAGATATGTTTGTGAATTGCTAATGTCAGTCTGACTCAGATTCTGACAAGTCTGGGTGTAAAATGATGTTCATGTGAAGAATAAAAATATATTTGACTATCATACAGTTTGTATATTACATTTACTTGACCTCTAGAATCTCCAAAATGCATATTTACAGTTGTTTTCTGCATCTGGTATTTACCTTCCTCTATCAAGGACTGTTGATAAATTAGCAAAGTACAGTAAAATGAATAGTTGATAACTCTTACATCAAATACATAATGCCAGGTTGAATGGTACTAAGTAAAACGTCACAGAAGGTGCACTTTTACCCACACCCATTGACATTAGGTTAAACACAAGCTCTCTAAGAATAAATGATACCTTAGGAACAACTATATTTTTTTAGTATCTTGATAGTATATCACATGTGGAATAAAAATTATAAATGTGTCATTGAAAGGTATGCTTCTGTGGCTTGAAAAATGTTAATGTGATAGATTAAATAAAAACTGTATAAATGTGTCATTTAAAGGTATGCTTTTGTGGCTTGAAAAATGTTAATGTGATAGATTTATGGTTATTGTTTTTGATAATGTGCGAGAGAGAACTAACACAGTAATACCTACTTTGGGGCTCCGGATTGCCTTGTTCTTTGTTATGGTAATTTTAATTATTATTATTAGAATGCTCTTCTTATGGTCTGTTTGTATATAGTTAACCTTAAGTAGATGACTCGGTTCAACTGTACGTCACAATATTTTGTAGTTACTTTTAAAATTTAATGTAATGCCTTCATTCTTTATGTACATCAATACAATTTAGCATCAGAATGTACTTTAGAACTCATATTTTCAATAAGTTTTATTTCTTATTTTCAAAAGAATATATTTAAGAACTCTCAATCTTCACTTTGTTATCACATAACATTTGAGCACTCCAATGTTCTTTTAGTTAGTATAACTCCAAACTTCTAGTACATATACTGCCTATCTTATTTTAGACACAAGCTTTACACAATTCCAAAATCCAATGTCATGGTGTGAACTTCCTAATGTCTCTCTGTTTACAGAGATATAAATAGATCTTTTCAACTAATGATAGTAACCTGTCTCCTGATGGGTCAGTGGTAAGTTTATGGACTTACAATGCAAAACTTTGGGACTCAGTTCTCTGCAGTGGACACAGCAGATATCCCAATGTGACTTTATGCTAAAACAAACCACACAAGAAAAAAGCCCCATCTATCTCTTCTTAACTTTTAACGCTGTTTCCAAAACTTCTTTGTCTAATTTGACATACTAGTTTATAAACAATAGAAAGAGCTTTTTTTAAACTACAAGCTTTCAATTGTTCTTTTTAAAATTGGTGGTAATATATAATAACAAGACTTCTTGATTTGTTAACTTGATGATAAGGGAACTTGTCGCTCTCATCATTTCACATTTTTATAACCTAGTTATCTCTCCGAAGGATGGCTAAATTATAGTTAGACATTCTATTTTAGGGATTTGTATGTATTATTTATGTTTAAAAATGCTTATCTGAAAGGTAAACTAATTTTTCTGTTGGCAAAGGCTTAGGTAACAACAAGTGTATGAGTACAGAGCTGTACCCTCACTTGTATATAATAAGCTTGCATGAAAGGAAATACTTAAGTACATGCAATAAGTGTAGTCAGTAGTTTCAGATGTCCTGTAAACAAAGGAAAAAATATATTTGAATTATTTACTTTGTTGGCAGATTCAAGTCCTTCATGCTCAAAATGAAAACAATGAAACTGTTGCCAGAAAGCAGACAGCTCTAGCTAATTACTACCGAACTCAGCTGCAAGAAGCTGGCTGCTTTAGACTACCTGAGAATCTTCTGTTGAGTAAGAGTGATGGTGATGTAACAAGCGGAAAAGAACATAGAGACATTGATGTAACGTCTTCCATGTCAAAGACGAATCAGCTTTTGATGGTTAACTCTGTTTCTCAACCAAATGTTGATAACCTTTCACACGGAAAGAAGCATATTTTAGAAACTGTAAACAAGAGTATGATCTCTCCAAATGTCCGTCACAGCTTACCTGCATGCTTAGATGGTGGTAGGAAGAGTGGTGGGTCTCCCTTGTGGAAACAACTTCAGTCCCATAACCTCTCACACTTTGGTCATTCAGATGATGTCTGCCAACTGAAAGAAGAAGTCTGTGTGCTTGTCTTGAGAATAGAGCAACTAGAAAAACAGGCTCAGAATAGTCTGGGAAATGTAGATAACACAGTAGGTTCTATGTTTGTAATTATATTAAACTACCATTTTAGCACAGAACATCACTAGCATGACTTGTGTTTTTGGATATGCATGTGTATATTTTGTATATACTCTGCTTGAGAGATTAGTGCACACACGTAGAACAAAGACTGTGGATAGTTAAATATTTACTTTTCATTTTTGTACTAAACCTGTTAAACTTTGATAAAGCTGGAGGTTTTATTTGAAGTTATAATTATTTTACTATTGCGTTTGAACTAATTTATGTTAAGCTAAAACTTTGTCAAATCTAACTATGAAAATTAAGATTCCACTCATAAAAAATATATATGTATAAATAAAAGTAAGTTCTAATTAAATATCTCATACACATAGGCACTCAGTTTTCACTACCAGCTGTATATTGGATGGAGCACTTTGTATGAAAAGTTTCAATTTTTTAGACCTCAAAAACCAGCTTGGTTCACTATATTGGATTTTGTCACCAGATGGTTTTATGTTAAACTAAATGAAATTCCTATTCAGGAAAAATGCAATCAATTCTCAGTGATATAATTCATTAGGTCCTGTTCGAAGACTTAAATATTATGATAAAACTAATTTTGAATGACAATGAAAATATCTCAGGTTATGCATCATGATGAGATGGACAAGCTGCAAAATCAACTATTCTATTCCCAGAGAGTTTGTGAATTACTACAATCTCGTCTGGAGGAGCTTGCTGACTTCTTGGAAAAGCTTCTGGTTTATGATGGTAATGGCCACTTAAACTCCAGTATCTTGACTCCTGAATGTGTAGATCGTGTGAGGCAGTTTCTCACAGAAAGTAAAGAACTTTCCAGGACCTTGTCACATAGTTTGATAGGTAAGGTTTAGTAGGTGATATTCATGATATCATATAATGCATGTACTTACATTACATATGATGAAAATTCTCTGAAATAGTGAAATTTTGGTTCATTCCATAAACACATGTATAGCGATTTAGGTGGCTTTATATGTACAATAAGCTTTAGTTTTCTTAGCAAATACTGTTAATATTCAGACATTTTAAAGGTGGTTTTAAATGGTCGATTTCTATGGCCACCATTTTGTTCCATCAAGATCTGTACTAAGTACTACTGGTTTCCAACCAAATGTGTATCAGGTGTATCTAGTACTTTGGTGACCCATATCAAACAATGAAAATCCTAGTTCGAGGTATTACTTTCTTTACTTTTTTTCTACAAAACTATGTGTCATTTACTTTACATATGTAATTTCAGTTAGCAACCAGCTTTTAGATTATTTATTCCAACCATTATTCTGTCATTTTTTTTCTTCCAGTTTCTGGAAGTTCTAGTGTATTTGAAGGCGATAGTACACTTTACTCGTCTGTTCATCATGACATTCGAGAACAACCTACAGTTTCCAGCCATCTTGGGGACTTAAAACTGAATAGGTGTGTAATAAAAGTGCAATTTTTCAAAATGCAGAAAGCATTATATCCATTGTAACATTATAAAATGTAATTGTGTTTAAAAGTGGGAAGTGAAAATGTTTCCAAAGGATTATTGTTCCAGGTATAATTGATACGTTAAAAATAATTAAGCTAGTGAATAAAAAAAATAATCGTTTTTTTTTTGTGATTTATGTGTAGTGTAGGTCTAGAATTGAATAAGCTGTCACTAAATGATATTAATAACTTCAGTTTAATAAATAGTAACAGTTCAGATACAGCGTAAAAATATGTCTTTATATAACTTTTTATGTCCCAAAATAGTGTTTATGTGCGCACGTGAATTTATTTTGCCGTGGATTCTTTTTTTTCAGAAATATATATCATTTACAATGACTATCGGGTAATAATCTTACCTTTGTTTAATAAAACTGAAACATAAATACGGGTTTCATTAAAATTGGTGAGCAACGTAGATTAGCTGCTACTTTATCACGTAAGTCTAAAACAGCAACTGTAAAGATAAGTTTTACAATACACTTCCATTTAGTGCCATATACATAGAATTAGTTAAATTGGAATCTATAGTGAAGACATTGGTATAATATAATTCAGTGGTTTTCAAACTTTTTTCATTGACACCCTAACTCACTTACCTTGATTTGCACGACACCCCTGCTGCCACATGCAATTTTATTTTTGTAGAGTTTTTTTACGTTCTTAATTATTCTTTGTTTGGTTAAACTCTTATGACATCCATAGCAACTTGCTGCAGTACACTTTGGAAACCTTTGCTATAAGCACTTACTGAAAGAGGGCCATTGGCAGCAGAATTCGTAATGATAATATTTTATTAGATAACATAATGAATGAAGAGTTGCATGACATTTTATCCTCTCATTGCAACTATAATTCCTCTCCCTAAGTTTATTATTCTATTGACCTTGTACCCACCAGTAACTTTGGCATCATGGTGATTTATGACTCTTAATGTGAAAAAGGTCGTAAATTTTAGGAATGTCATGAAATTAACCGAAATCACAAAAACAAGTAATTAGTAAATCATTCAATAAAGTTTTACATAAATGATGCGAAAAATAGAACTTACTTACTGAAAAAAATGGAGTAAATAGGGTTGTAGACATAATTCATGAATGCATAGCATACTTAAAGAAATTGATTATCACAACAATAGTGAAAATATTATGAATGAAAGATAAGTTACTGAGTATTTAGATTCTTTATTTGGGAGATTTTTTGTCATTCTTCCCAATAAAGTTGCTAATAACTTGGTTTTCATTTGTTAAAAAACTAATTACAACCTTGCAAGTAACCAAGGTTTAATGAAAAAAACACTAACACCTTTGGGGAACAACATGTCTTTCAAAAAATACAGAAAATACCTATGGGAGATAACTTCAGTTCACAGTTTTATTTTCATACATAACAAATCTTAATACCAACAATATATCTATAAGCATAACTAATGTGTAAAGCTGTTATTATAGTCCTTCTCAATTCTTATACCTAATCATCATGACTTTCTTGGTAGTTTCAAACAATTGAGAAGGACTATAATAACAGCTTTACACATTAGTTATGCTTATAGATATATTGTTGATATTATTGTACCTAATCATCAAGACTTTCTTATCTTTTACTAATATTTTTTACTAATCATTGTATAGTTTTTGTCATTTATTTAATTTATTTAATATTATAAAGTTGTTTTTTTTTGTACTATCTGTACCATTTTGATACCTTACCTTATAGTTAAATAGTGATGTGTCATAGTAGTTTATCTCAGATGATATGCTGCTTTAAAGTTACATTGATAGAGGTATTTAATAGGCTTTCATTAGTCACCAGACATAGTTAGAGAGGATTATATGAAGAACTGCTTATGCTGATCTCAAGTTCTTCATGGAACATGAAATTTGTGATAATACATGAGCAAACCACTAGTGTTTATGTGCTGCGTAACTAAGCTGTATTTTGTTCTTTTTTAATGTTACTTTCATTAACAGTATATTTGTTAAAATGTTTAGTATATCTGTTTTGCAAACTTTTTATTTTTTATTTAATATTTAAGTAAATATTACAAGCCTAAAATATTTGGCAACAGTTTCACAAGCTTCACCCTAAAGTGAAGCAGCTTCATAGTGAACTGTTATTTCACTACATCGAGCCTGAAAGCAACAGATAAGTATGGACCTCCAGCCTGAGTGATCACTTAATACTTATTGCCAAAAATAGACATGTTTCTGGGGCTTGGAACAGAAAAAAATTCTTACGAAATTGCATCTCAAAGATTCTTACAAGGTGGTCAAAGCATTCAAGGAATCAACAATCTACCTGCACAAGAAACTTCCCTTAGATTCTCGTATGTTAAAGGAAGGCTATTATGAGGTTTGATGCTTCCCTTCATGACAAAAAAAAAGTTCCATTTTGAAACACTTAAAAAGTGTATCAATAATCCTACCATCAGTTTTGCCAAATAATGAGGACATTTTCTGCACAGAAAAGTATACAACCAAGAAGTTAACCTATAAATGCTAGAGTTTACAGTTAATCAGAAGCCTAAATGGATCCAGCTCATGAACAAAACCATGATGAGTTGCTTCTATGGACCTCACATTGAAAGCAGCTTTTTTATGCCATGGATGACATTATTAAGTAGAAAACAGGAAGAGAAGACATAAACATTCAATGAAGTATGACTTCAGGACATCAGAAACATTTACTGTGAAGAAGTCTAGCCATAGTGGTCTTCTGTATAACCCAGTGTCACCAAGGCATATATACGTTAGAGAAGGAAATATAGAAGATAGAAATGAGAAGGGAGTAATTAAAACTAAAGAAACAATATTCTATGAGCAACTCAAATTTCAAAACACTGGTACAGTTTGCTGAGAAGGTTAAATAGCCCTATAGAGACAGTGGGAATCAAGACAGTCAGAAAGAAAAAATCAGAATCTCATACAGCACATTATTAGTCTTTTTCTATGTGTTCATGTTAATGGAATATCATGAAATACATTTTGTGTGGTGAGAGGGTTCTAATAAAGTGGCCATTCAGTGAATATGGCATTGAAAAGAGGGAGGTTTTCATATTATAAAACATCTTTGATATTGATAAATTTTCAAATAAATCACTGTTTATTATTATACATTAAGTCTTAAGTTGACTTATATTGACTGTTTCAAATCTAAAATATTACTTTGGGAGTTGGAACAGTACATCACTTATGTTTCAGTGATATAACAACAGAAAACTTGTATCACAATGATACTGTAGTTATAATGAGAAATTTTCATAGAAAATTCTAGTGATATTTTAATTTTTTTCATGCAAAAGAAACTCAATTCTGGACCACAGTGACTTAATGAAGGATAAAACATCTCAAAGGGACAACGACCAGATGGATGAAATAGCTACAGAGTTGCATAGGTAACTATAACACTTGATCAGCAAATACTGGTTTATTTCTGTTTTGATTTGGATATTGTAATTTTCACACAGGCAGTTTGGAGTTATTTCTTGCTCAGTAATATTGTACTGTTACTGTTAGTTAAGTATTTCCAGTTACAATTTTATTTTTCAAGGAGTAATGATACTGCCTTATAGCTTATATTAAACTGTGGCTTATTTCTTAGAGGGTGTGCATACAGTTGCTCTTTTGTATTTTAATTTTTTCTAAATATACTGCACAATGGTAACTATTAATTTTAACTTCAGCATTTTAAGTGTAAGGAGTTTCTGATAGTACCCTCTTTTTTTTCTTCCAACCTTTTAGTTGCAAAATGTACCTTATTTTGTTTGTTTACTTGTTTTAATTTTAGTCTATAAGTTGCAAAGTACGTTGGATATTATGAACCTTGAAATGAGTATGCAAGTCTTTTTTCAGTTGTCAAAATTAATAATTATCTTATAAATTTATATTATGTATTTTTATAGTTTGTAAATTTTCTAGAAACTTTGAAGTTGTTAAGCTAACAAATATTTCATATTTTGCGTAGTATATCTAATTGTTTTTAATTATGTAGGAGCACTAACAACAAGCTGTAAAGAAAATTTCATTGGTTAAGCATCATTTGCTTAAAATCAACATTTGTCAGCAGTATTTTTTATTATTTTTCATTATAAATAGTATGTTTTTCTTTAAACTTAGACTACTTTTAAAGTGAAAATTAGATTGTAAAGAAAAATTTAAAGAGGTTTGCTTACTGTTATCATTTTGGCTCTTGATATTTTTTTATAATAGAAAGCAGGTGTTTGTATATGGAATTATCAAGTTTGACTATTTATTATTTTTTTAATGAGCTTTACTCACTGCTGTTCAATTAGGCTGTTGTTTGGAATTCAAATAAAGTAATTCTCCATTCAACAGATGAAATGTTATAAACAAAAACATTGAAGAAATAAATGACACTGTATTTCCCCAGGGAGACATATGCATACTTCAAAAATCAAAGTCTGACATTTTCTACAGTGATGTCACACTAGCATAAGCAGCTTGAGAGTCACCATTTTAGTAACATCAACAGTTAAATGATGAAGATAGTTAATTTCTTTTCCTTACCAAAATATGAATTTCAATGAAGAAAAGATGACATAGAGGCCTAATATATTCCATCCACAGAAAGTGATGCTTTGCATTTGGTGGGACATCAAAGGAGTAATTCATTTCGAATTCCTCAATCCACAGCAAATTGTCAATGCAGAGATCTATAGTGAGCAAGTGGAACGTTTAAATCAAGCCCTTCATCAGAAATGCCCTTCACTCATCAATTGGAAAGGTGTTCTTCTCTATGACAATGCACGTCCACATGTGGCATGTTTGATACAACACAAGATTATGGAGTTGGGTTGGAAAATTCTCCCCCACCCACCATATTCTCCAGATATGGCACCATCAGATTGCCATGTTTTTTCATTTGCTGCAACACCATCTTAATGAGAAAACGAATGCAAATGTGGAAGGTGTTAAAGAGGTCATCAATATGTTTTTTGTTTCAAAGCCAAGTGATTTCATTAATCAGGGCATTAATAACCTGATTGTAAGATGGAAAAGCATCATCGATAACAATGGAGACTATTTTATTTAATAAATGTTTTGTTTTGATATAGAAGTTGTTAGGTTTTTTTATCTGAAAAAAAGCGACATTAAATTCTCGACAACCTAATACATAATCTTTTAGATGGTGTTTGAGCTTTTTTGTTTTCACTTCCTGAAAAAAAAAAAAAAAAAATTAACTTCTGTTTTCCAGAAAATTTATTATCTAAAAACAAGCCAAAAGTACAGAACAACTCTTTTTCTACCACATTCAGTGTTTCCCTAGCAACTTTCATGTATATATGAACTGTTTCTGATTTACCTGATGTAGACTTCTTATGTTATCATTTGTATTCTTCAGCATAATTTCTAGACATAGTTTAACCTGGTAAGATTGAATTTAATACTCAAATCCATTTTGGGCAGCTAGTTGTCCATATGGAAAATCATCAACAAACAATGAACAGCATATGGAGAAACACCATGATTTTTAGTGCTAGTATGATGTAATATAACATTGTACCTGATTAACTTTTATTAATATTTCATAGGTTAAAAAAATAATGCTATGTATGTACTTGAGATTTTTATTATAGCCATACAAATAATACAATTTTTATACACTATTGAATAACAAATTAATATCATGCAAAATAGATGAAAAATTAAGTATTTTTTATGTAAGTTTTCAGATATCATTTGCATTAGATTTTGTGTTTGAAGTGACATTGTAATTTTTTCCTAACTTGGGATATTTTTAAAACCTACAAATTTCTTCTTGCTTGAAGCTTCTAATGTTGAATTCCAGCAATGTATAAGGAGTATATTACTTATTAATACCTTTTATTCACTATTAATAACGCTTTATTTTGGGGGGCATAAATAAAATAAAATATACCAAATCACATTTTTGCCCCACCCCGCCCCATTGGTTCGGCTGTAAGTCCAAAGGCTTATGATACTAAAAAAAGTGGATTTCACTACCCGTGGTTGTTACACCACAGATAGCCCAATGTCTGGCTTTGTGTTTAACAATAATCAAACAAACAATATGTGAATTTACAAAATAAAGATCTGGTATATGTATTGCTGAATGTTTCAAATATATCATGTAAATCATGGTGTACTAACTCTTTAAAGATAGGTTAGCAAATTTTTATTTTTAAAGTTAACTATTTTAAAGCTATGTCAATTGCAGCTATTATTTATATTATTTTTTTTTTAATATTATTATTGTTTTTTCCATATATGTGTGTGTACAAGTTGACAGGAGATTTTATCTTTTGATACTAGGTTAAAAGTGCAAGTAGCAGACCTGGAATTTGAGAAACAGCAGCTGAAACTACAAGTGAAAAATCTCCAGAATGAAGAAAGTGAAACAAGTGAAGGTAGGGATATAGACAGTACTGCAATATACAGTGCTGATGAAGTTTTGTCCAGTGTATCTTCTTTCCATCAAAATCATAGTTTGAGGAATGACATGCTGACACATTCTAGATACCATTTGGTGTCTGATACCTTTACAGATGGTGTAAGAAAGGAAGGTCAGAGCTGGGAACAAGCAGGACAAGTTGTTGTGTTGGAAGCTTCAGATAGTGATGATATTCTTCTTCTCTTAAATGATTGTGGATTGCCACTACACAATTCACTGGAGAAAGATGAAGCAGCTGTAAACCCAACCACACATTCTTTACCACAGCAGCAAGGAGAAAGATTAAATTTTAGCCAGAGAAATTTAGCTGTTGTGATGAAAGGTGAGCCAGAAATCTCGAGATCGAAGCATGTGATCTTTGGAAACCAACAGCTATCGGGCATTGTTAATGCTCATTGTGTGTCCTGTCCGTCATCTGACTCTGACATATGGTCAGAACCTGATCGTAATGTATCTCTTCAGAGAATGGGTATGACCTCAGACAATAGTAATTTGTATGGGCTTGTGGCCTATCAGAAGTATCCGAGGAAACAATGTTCTGGAGAAGACTGGCATTCAGGTGATAGTTCCAATAGTGCAAAAGAGACTGAGAAACTGGCAGTTAGCAGTGGTAAAGATGTTTTTATTGTACTTTGCATCTGCATGTTTTGTAGAAGATATGCTAGCATGTGATGATCTTCAGATGTTCTGTAATGGTGTTTTATTCACAAGCATGTCTACCTGAACAAAAATCACATTGTTTCCTTTCATTTTCAGAAGACAACAGTTTAAAAAGCACTGTAAATAATACTTTTTTTTAAAACTTCTCACTATGGGTTTGGTGGATTAAACAAACCTCATGACCCCAAAGTGACAGAATAACTGTTTACTAAATATTTATACACAAAAAATGGAATTAGTGTTGACTGCTCCAAGTGGAAAGTGATTTTCATGTTAAGATTAAAAATACTTCATCTGAAAATTTCAAAAAGATTATACTTTTTTTTCAGAAAAACTAATTTTTATCTACTATTTTCTCTAGCCTAACTTTATATGGGGTTGGTCAATTTGACCTACCTTATAAACACCATAAAAATTAGGAAATAACATCAAATTACTTTTTTTTCTTTATAGAATAACTGCAAATTTATCCTAAATAGCTAAAAGCACATAACAATATACATCCATTTATACTTAATTTTATTGTTTAATTTCTCCCTGAACTGACTAACTAATAATCCTGCCACACAATTTGTAAATCACTTATAATAATAATAATAAAGAATAGAAAATGGAAACTAAAAATCTAGTACTTACTTGGATCATCTGATTCCCGTGAGAAAAGAATTATGTACTATAATATATATATATAATTTGATAAAGTAAAACTTTGGCTTTCCATTGGTATAAAATGGCAAAGAGAAAGCTATTGGGAATTTGTATAAGAGAGGATGTGACAAATGGTTCTGATTTTCTAGTCTAGATTGAAGGCTATAAAAATTATGCTTTTCCTGAGTAATATTCATATATTAATACAAGTAATTTATGTTGAATATTATACTTCTCAGAAGGGTTGTAAATATATCGGAGAAGAAGGAAGACCAAGAGAGGAAATGCCACAAATCTGATACTAGATGAGATTGAGGATTTTAAACTTAAATAATCCTCAATAAAATTAAGAAATTTGATTTATTAACTACATTTTGATGCCAATTTTATTCATATACATTGATAATAAAGTAGTTTAATGAAATTTTGAATGCAACTCTAAAGAGTTGTGACATTCACTTTGACCTGCCCATAGTGAGAGTGTTAACTGTACAAGCATGAATATTTTCAACAGCACAAGTGGTGTATACTTATTTATAATTTACTTTACAGTCTTTGCTTCTTAATATTGTGTTTAGAAATTACTGGCATGTTTGCATTTTTTAGGATATTCATAAAACATGTAATCAGATTTAGCATAGGTGTATATTTTTAAAGTTTTTTTTTTCTTTGGTGCTCATATTGAAATGTCATTGTGCTTATGCAAGATGATTATGTAAATTTTGCACATATATACACATGTAATTAATCACATTAATTAGATTGTAATTTTTTATTAATTGAGATGTCTGAAATAATTTTTTTTACATCAAGCTCGGAAAGCAAGGAAACAGAAGCTACATCCTGATTTTCATAGAATTGAAATGCGTCTTCAGAATGTTGAAAAACTTAATGGAACTTTACAGAATGAGTTACGTTCACATCAAGAAGTCATTGGGAAAATGTTGGGCAAGATCTCAGACATTACTCCATCTGGAGAGGTATAAGAATTATTTTATTCTATCTAAAAAACGAGATAAAGTATTATTTTAAATGATATGAAACATTGGTATGCTGTCTTAAAATTAAACTTAGTTTTATAGTAAACTCTCTTATATATCTAGTTCTTCCTTTAGTTTGAGAGCTGCTCCCAGTGACTCAGATGTAAGTCTGCAGGCTTATGACACTAAAACTGTTTCAATGCCTATCGTGGGCAGGGCACAAAAAGCCCATTGTGTAACAACCTGAAGAGCTTTGTTTTTTTAGTAATACTGTTTTGACTTAGGTGCATAATTTTCTATGGATAGAAGATAAAGATGATAAAGTTTTACAATTATGTATCCACTGATATACTAGATAATAATTAGGTAAAATGTGTGTGAATATACATTTGTTTTGGAAGTATGAGGATATTTAGTATTTTATTTGTTACTGTAACAATGCATATGAAAACTGTACAGGTGTTTTTGTATATTATGTTGTAAAAAAAACTTATACTAGTTTAATTTGATATTAAAGATTGTAAAACACAAAAATTAAATGAATTCTACTAAGATGTATTCAAAAACATTGTTCCTTTTACTTAAGAAATCAAGTCCAATGACTGCTGTTCCCAGAGGCTTAATAGAAGATCATCTCCATTCTCTAAAGGTTTTACAAGAAAAACTTGAAAGAGCTATAATTTCAAATGAGCAGTTGACAGAAACATTGAGAGGAAGATTAGGTATTGTAACATCAACAGTTTTTTTTTTTCACAAATATTTACATTTAAAATTATAGGACAAACTTACACATAAGATTATTTCTAATCATTTAAGGTAACATAAATTTTTTTTACCAGCCCAGTAATGATTGAATTAATTTGTATAGATAAGAAAAGAATACATAATAAATGAAGCACATGAAATCCATTTCATCTAGTTTCAGTAGTAAGGAGTAGTACCTGTAACACTTGCATATTGGTGTGTATTTATAGTAGGTCAGCTTTGTATCATTCATTCAAAAAATGATCAATGCTTATTTGTCATGTGAAGGCCCTAACTATGAGAATGGATGTAGATAAAACAGGTTTAACCATAAATGCAAGTATTCTATCATATTCAAACTTCTAATAGGTAATAACCAAGTTATAAGAAGAGAGATTTTCAATAATTGTGATATGTATATGCATGTCATGCTGTTCACAAAAATGAAAGTTTAAATAACATGTACATTAGGGAAAAAAAAATCAATGTTTAATATATATTCTACATTAATTGGTTGTGTATTTAAAATTCATACACTTTCATTTGAAGATAAAAGTTATTGGGTAAAAGTAACCTTTCATAAACATACAAATGTGGCATTTACTTGAATAAGGAAGCACGTTATGTTAATATAATAATAGGTCGGCAAACAACGATTTTTAAGCATGCGGAAGAGTTTTATTGAAGGAGGAACAGTAAAATATTTTAACAGAATATTTATGATCAGGTATGATCTGTACTATGCAATACAGGGTTTATATATAGTTATAACTGTCTAAGAGAAAAAGACTAGAAGACAGTCATGTAACAGACCACCTAATCAGTCTAACAGAATATTGCTTAAACAACACTTCCCTTACATACATAGTCCAGTTTTACAAACAAAATAATAGATTGGTGATGGGATTCCACTTTTCCTCTCTACTTAGTGAACTATTCATGTCCATTCTAGAAGAAGAACCATTTGGAAACAAATTCACACACATCAAGAAACCTCAAATCTGGCTAAGGTACATCAATGATATTTTTATTATATATATATGGCAACATGGGAAACGTACTCTACTTAATTTCATTGAATTCTCAAACACCTTGAGACTCAATGTCATAATTTTCATACATGAAGTAGAATATAACAGTTGTCTCCCCATTTTAGATGTTAATGTAAAATAAGAAAATAATAATGTTACCAGCAGTATATACAGGAAACCCATTTGATCACCGTGCTGCTACACATAAGATCAAATCACCACCTGTCACATAAAATATCCTCCTACTTCACATAAGTAAATTGTGCTATAATACTTTGCACCCACAAAGAAGACTTACTAACTGAATTGAACTACTTAAAGAATATAGCACTATCTAGAAGTTTCAAACCCAATGTCATAGATAGGGCTTTTATTAAACTACAAACTGTAAAAAATATTATGTTAACTCTAACCTTTCACCTAACAACATAAAACATTTGCAAAAATTTGTGGTAGTGTATCTGTGATAATGGTAAAATATTACACAAAGTCGTCAAGATAAAGTAAAGAAAATTTCATGTTCTTTATAGATGTTAATACAGAATAATGTGAACATTTTGAGGGCTGAAATACCAACTTCTTGAATTATCAGTCCAAATAACCTTGCTGAAGGCATTGGATGATTTCAGTTTATGATGTTTGGGTTGGAGCCACCATGTGCATATTGTAATTTTAATTATGTTATTTTACTTGTGGGTCAGAATCTCAAATGAAGGCATATTTGTAATAGGTTTGTATTTCCATCACTGTACGGGTCTTACTTCAGATTTATTCTGTTACCAGGGCACCTTTTTACATTACCTGTTGAGTAGCATTTAGCTTTTTGATCTTTTGTTGTATTTTTGAATCAAAATTTTGTTGAAGGTATAAAAATGCTGATTTTATGTTTGTTTAATTGCAAGCAATATGCATATGTGTATATAAAAAAAAATTATTATTAATTTGTAATATATATGCTACAGTGTTATTTTATTTCATATCTGTTATTTTGCTTGTGGGAGGGGATAACTCAAAACTGTTGATGCATTTGGACTAAATTCAAAAGCTGACTTATCAATATATGTAGTAATTTATCTTTGTGTTTTAGTGTGTATGTATTTTAAATTGATGTGTGTGTGTGTGTGAATGTAAAAAAATTAACTAACTAAATTAATATGCATGATGGGTTATTAAAATTTTTTTCCAGTAAAACACTGCTCCATGTTTGCAATTAAAAATGTTTTGGGTCTTTCTTTATTTTACATTATTTGCTTAAAACATTGACTTGTGTATTTAATACATACATAGATATAAATAAGAAGTTTACATGTCAGCTTATTTCTCCTTCTTTAAGAGGTGGAACAAGAACTTGAAGAGAAAAACCAAGCATACAGTAAACTTTTGGAAGCTAAAAACCAGTTGGAAAAGGAAGTAAGCATGAAAGGTCACTTACATCAGGAAGTTCACACAAGACTCCAAAATCTAATGGAAGATGTTAGTGACCTACGGGCTAGACTTTTTGAGAAAGATCAGCAAAACAAACGTGCACAAGATACGATGGTTGCCATGGAGAAAGATCGAGAAGCTAAACAAAAACAGTGTAAGGAAGTTCAAGACTGGAACTTTAGACTTCAGAAGGAAATAGAAGAAAAAGAAAACATCTGTAAAAGTTTACAAAAAAAAATAGAAGACTTTATGGAACAAAATGCAACTCTTGAAAATCTAGTGCAGCAAAGTGATAGACGCCTAACTGAAATTTATGAAAAGTATCTGAAAAATAATAGGTCAGAGGAGGAATGTACTAAACTGGAGAATGAAATTAGTAAGAAACAAAGGGAAGTAAGTGAACTGTTTAGAGCAAATGAAAATTTACGTAATCAATTTATTGTGAAAGAAAAACAAGTTGACACTCTCGAAAACGACAAATCACTGTTGAATTTGGAAGTATCAAAACTCAATGATAAATGCATCATCAGTGACCAAACAGTTTCACAGCTTAAAGAAGAGTTATCAAATACGAAAGAAAAACTTGCCAAAATAGAAAAAGATTGTTCAGAGATGAAAGAAAAAATTCATCAGTCTCAAACTAATGAAAATAATTTTGTGACAAAAGTTTCTGAAACAGAGCAGCAACTTCTCAAAGCTCAGTATCAGGTTACAGAGTTACAGAATAAACATGAATGGTTGGAAGATCAGTTACATACAAAAGAGGAGAAACTGGAGCAGTTTAGTAACAAAATATCCTGGTTAGAGAACCAAATTGATCAGAAACAGAAAGAGCTTGAATTATCAGCAGACAAATGTGTTAGGTTACAAAGAGAATTCCATGAACACAACCAACAGTATGAAGTAGAAAAAACTGACTTTGAAAAACAACTAAAAGAAAAACAAGAAGAGATTAAGGAGTTAAAGTATGAATTGAAACTAAGGGAGGAAGAACACACTAAATTTCAGGAACTAGAAATAAAATGGGCAGAGCTAGTAAGAGAAAATAAGAGGCTTCAAAATAGAATAGCTAATTTGGAAGATAAGCTTCAGGAAAAATATGATATTCATGATGAAAGAGAACTAAAATTTAATGCTCTAGAAAAACAAGTAACTGAACTTGCTAAAATGAATGAGAATTTAAATAACCAACTGATTGTGAAAGAAAAACAAGTTAACAGCCTCGAGCAAGATAAATCAATGTTGTCTTTAGAAGTATCAAAATTCAAGGAAAAGTATAGTACCACTGATCAAATGATTTCACAGCTTAAAGAAGAGTTATTATCAACTATGACAAAACTGGCCAAAATGAGAAAAGCTTGTTCAGAAATGGAAGAAAAAATTCATCAGTCACAGACCAGTGAAAACCGTTTTGTGACGAAAGCTTCTGAAACAGAACGGCAACTTCTCCAAGCTCAGTATCAGGTTACAGATTTACAGAATAAACATGAATGGTTGGAAGATCAGTTACATAGAAAAGATCAGAAGCTTCAACAGTTTAGTGACAAAGTATCCTGGTTAGAACAGCAAATCAATCTTAAACAGAAGGAGCTTGAAACATCAGGAGACAGATGTTTGAAGTTACAACAAGAGTGCCATGAAAACAACCAACAGTATGAAATTGCCAAACATAACTTTGAACAACAATTAAGAGACAAAGGACAAGTGATTGAGGAGCTAATGGAGAAAGTAACTTGCTTAAAACAACAAGTAAAAGAAAGAGATCAAGAGCATGGTAAACTTCAGGACTGGAATATGAAGATACAAGAAACCATTCAGGAAAAAGAAGTAAAATGGATAGAAGAATTAAGTGAAAAAAACAGACTTCAAAATAGAGTAGATGCTTTGGAAGAGGAAATCAAGCACTTGAAGGAGGAAGAAAGCAGCAAGATAGACAATGGAAAAGAGCATTCTGGATACCGGTTTTCAGAGTTTTTTAAAGAAAAATCAAGGCAAGTTTTATACGAATAGTCACATTATCATATTACATAATAGTGTTCTTGCTTAATGTAGGGAAAAAATAGTTATTGTTGAAAGAAATGTTTCTATATACAACATGTTTCAGAGCATCAAATGTACAAAACTTTGAAACATGAGTTTATTTACCTAATTGCTTTCACTTTAGGACTCGTTCAACTGTATACTCTTATTAACCTGATTATTATGTGTCATATTGTATGTAAGTTTTTGTATGAATGATATTCTTATCTAAACTGTGACATGATTATATGGTGATATTTGATAAGAATCAAATTCAATTCAATAAATTAGTTTATTAAAAAGCTGTGCTAATATTTTTTATGTTTTATTGGTATATTACAGGTTGGAAGAAGAATTAAATGCAACACAGCAGAGGTTAAGAGAAGTTACTCAACTAAATAAATCACTGCAGGTTGAACTGAAAGTTATGGATAAATTGGGGATTCAAAAAGATGATCACACTATTGTTGAAGGTATACTAAAGCTTGATTTGAATATTGTAGTTAATAGCAGTAACTAAACAAATCCCTCTTATCTGTGTTCAATTGTCAGTAGCCCATCTTTTCACCATATAAATAATCTTGTAAGAAAAAGTTTCAGTATCATAGTTGTCAACAGGTTGTAAAGGTAATCAAATAAAGTTTCATCTATGAATTATTGAAATTTATTTAAATCATTTTTGTTTAAACTGCAGCTCATAGACTGCATTAGTACAATGTATTATCACTTATTTTTCCAACTCTATGCTAGGTTAGACACAATAATCAGGAGTATTAAGAAAAGAAAATGTGATGTTTAAATTTAGACCTTCTATAAGCGAACTTTGTAAAATCATACTCCATTATAGTTTTAATACATTATTATTTTACCTGTTGTGTGTAGAGTTACTATAATTCCTCAAATACATATAACTATTAGTCGACTAAAATTAGACCATTTTTTTCTGACACATTTTTAAACCAGTAATTTTTTATTCTGCTTTAGTATACTGTGGTGACATTTCATGTCCAAGTTTTGTATGACTATCCCTGAATAATTTATGTGTAATGAATAGAATGGTTATATTACATATTTGAACCTGGTACAGCTGTACATGTCGTAAAGAGCATAGTTATATTAGATATTTAAAACTGGCACAACTCGTATTGAGTGATACAGAGGGTTGAGTTATTATATGATTTCAATATGCAAATTAGGAAGTCACATGACAGCTGTGGTGTAACAGCATGTATCTGAACTACATTTTGACATTATTTAGCATTTTGAAGGTAGTGTGATACCACCAAAAACTGAATTATTTGGGGTTGAGTATGTAGAATTTCCTTCACATAGTTATTCCCTGTACTTAATGACATTGGAAAACAAAGGAATACAGATCAACTTGTGACTCCAGGAAGAGATCTCCAAAAAATTGTATCTCCAGCAGTGGTAAGCAAATTGCAGACTTGTATCAGGTGATAATCCACAAACAAAAAAGTTCAGTATCAAAACTCTCCTCATGCCATAGGCAACAGAAAGTAACATAATCAAGAAGAATCTATCTGGAGAATCAATACAAGTTGTTCCAATCACAAATCTGTTCAACCATTGCATACTATAAGAAAACATGTTGGTCAAATTGCTGGATGCAGCATCTGTGGATTTCTGTATAGTCAGATTGTTGAAATGCACACTGGGAAGTGGCTGTCTCAAACAATAGATGGCTTATGAAAAGCAACAGGGATGAGGGATGTTCTTTGGACATGACAACATTCCACAGAGCCTTTTGCAGTGAATCTTTCCTGCAAGGCTACTGTCAAAATTCATGATCTGCATATGGTGACATGGACTGTAATAATTTGATGAGATTTTTAACATAGTGTACTCAACCTCTGTACATCTCATAAATAGCATGGTTATATTACGTATTTGAACCTGGCACAACTATTTTTGAATTATTAATAATTCGTACATGTCATAAATAGCATGATTATATAAGATATTTGAACGTGGCACAGCTGTCCTTGTGTGATTAACAATTTGTACATCTCATAAATAGCATGATTATATTAAGTATTTGGACTGCCACAGCTGTTTTTTAGTTCATAATAATTTTTACATATCATAAATAACATTTTCATGTTACATGTCAGTGTTCAGATTTCGACCCCCCCCCCCATCTCATCTCCAGGGTGTCCCAATTTTAAATTATATATTTAACTTAACAACTGCCCTTCCCTGATAAATTATTTATATACATGTCATAAATAAGCAATGGGTTATGTTA
>NW_013665728.1:569546-612762 GCF_000517525.1 Limulus polyphemus | reverse complement strand
CCCAATTTTAAATTACATATTTAACTTAACAACTGCCCTTCCCTGATAAATTATTTATATACATGTCATAAATAGCATGGTTATGTTAGATATTTTAACATGGCACACCTGTACATGCTTACATCAGCTAGTATTACATTTTTGAACTTTGTACAGCTGTCCCTGACTGATAAACAACTTGATCCTAGCACAGCTGTCCTTGAGTGATATGTAATGTTTACATTTCATGGATAGCATGGTTATATTACATATTTGAACTTGGCACCACTGTCCATGTATGATTAACAATTTGGACCTGTCACAGCTGCTCTCTAGTTATTAATCATTTGTACATTTCATAAACAGCATGATTATATTACATGTATGAACTTGGCACAACTGTCCTAGAATTATTAATAATTATCTGTATGTGCCATAAATAACATGACTATACTTGATATTTTGTTGCTTGAGAGGTTAAATTCTTTTATGAAATTAAATAACCAAAGATACTGAAGAGCAGAAAGTATTCTTTTCCTGTTATTATTATTTTTTACTCTGTGCAAATATTAGGAAATATAAAGATAAGACAATCAGCTGTTTTTCATTAAAAGAAGTTTAGCATTTTGGAATGACACTATGCAAATACTAAATAATTAGTTTGAAAATACAATTCAGTATTTTTTAACTTCTTTGTTTGTGGCCTGTGTGAACTTTTAGCCCAGGCAGAACAACTAGAAGAGACCAGCAAAACGTTACTTCTAGAACTTGTTGGGGAGCTGCGACAGCTCAGATCAGCTTTGGCAAAAAGCACTCAAGTGAATAGTAAGCTACATCGACGAATCAAACAGTATTCAAGTAAAAAAGAAGGGACTAATTCCAGTAAGAAAAATTATCAACTTATCCAAGTGTTGAATATAAACTTTTAAAAAGGGTTGAAGAGTGATACTTGGAATCATTATCCTATATTTTGAAATCTGTTAATCAAACTTTCTGAATACAAACCATTAAGCACTTTGTAACTCCAAGGATAAGTTTTTAATTTATTTAAGAACAGTTATAAATTTGAATCAAACAGTAAATATGATTTTCATAGGCCTACAAATAAAATGCTTATAATTGATTATAATCATGCTTTGCCAGCAAAAGCCATACACACCATAATGAAAATGCTTGTAATTTTTTGCAATATTTAAAAGGTTTCCTTTGTCTTTTTTTATGGGAAGGCGAGGCTAAAATATTAACTTTATCAATCCTGGATGCATCGATTCAACACACCTGTTGTATGGTTTATTATATTGCATTGCAAAAAAAAAGATAACTACTGAATGAAGTAGTTTGAAACAAAACTTCAAATGAACCATTTACAGATTGTGTAGTTGTGGCAAATAAAATATTTTTATATATATGGAAAATATTTCATTGAGATATATTTTTTGAGAAACACTTGAAAATGCTTACCATTGTTGTAGATTGTAATTACTAATTATTATGTGTTTTTACATTCTTGTAAAACATTTGTATAAAGATTATATTTTATCAAACCCTAAATTTTACCTTAATTTACCTGTAAAATTATAAGCAAGCCAACTTTTCCCTCTCTTTTAAAAATTCCAAATTAGAAGGTTTAATTTGTGTAATAAGTTTTAAAGTCATTGTACATTTATTTTCAGTGATTTTCTATGTCCATTGAAACACAATGGCTTTGTCATTGATGTGAAACTTGATATGGCTGAGAGCAAGATGATCATCTAACTAAGTGTACTTCATCTTGCTCCACAAAAAACATCTTCCTTCCATACTGCAACATCATAATTGAAATGAAGTACAAAATGACGTTGCAATCTTCAAACGAGGGAATTCTCAGTAGCCGTAGCACTTGAAATCCTCATAGGCGGGATTAGAGTAAATTAATCCACGAGACCCTTTTTTTTTTTAATTGTGCACCAGCAATACCAAGCTTCGGGTGCGCTTATACCAATTTAATTTTATTACTCAGCAGGATCTTTATCAGTGTACCCTCAAATTGAAATTCTTTTAGGCAGGATTAGGGTAAATTAGTATATGAAACCTTGGATGTGGTCAAATACATCAGTCGAAAGAGTTTGGCCTCCTGAGTTCAAAACTGTAATTAGATCTCAAATTGGTCAAGAGGTGAAGGAGCTATGAGCTAGAAGTTTGTACTTGAAGAACAAAATTGAGCCATTCTATAAGCCATTATGCCATGGCTAAAAATCAATCAGAAATGTAATTGTAGTGGAAGTTTTTCACAAACATCTTTTCTTCTAGCAACATATCACCAAGCTGAGCTTTTATCAGTTTCTTTCATCCTCTGCGTATGATTCTCGACTGAACTGGAAGCCATTTTAGCTTATACAGAAACAGAGGTTTCATCACGTGTTTGATCACGAGCCTAAAAATCTAAAAATTTACAAACACTGATGTGTTTCTTTGGAACTTTTCTGAAATCAACCCAAAATTGAAAGTTGTGATTTCTTTTCTTTACTGTATAAAATTAAATATGTACAACCTTTTCTTTATTAAATAAATTTCAACTCTAAGTTTTTATCGTTCAGTGTGTCCAAGAAGGAGTACAATTATATATTTTCTATAGTTTATTAAGCTCAGCATTGCAATTTTGCCAACAGGGCAGATGCACCTATCCAGACATGATAGAGTTAATCCAATTTGCAAGTCCACTTCTTATGTACTGAGTAAAAGTGTCTTCTAGTGTTTGTGAGGATATGTTTCTACTGTGTTTTTAAAGGAGACTCATTTATGAATATAAAGACAACTGTTTATATTAAAAGTTTATAATACAATGACTACAGTTGAACTGTTTATTTACTTAGTTAAATCCATTAGATTTATAATTGATATTAAGATATAAAAGGCAGCACTGTATCTGAGATTTATCGGTAATATTCAGTATTTTGTTTTATTTGAAAACTCCATTATTTTTTAGACAAAATACTTTGAGTAAATATGTATATTTAGAATCAGTTTGTATTACAGTTTTTAGATTTTCTTTGTTCAGAACTTAATTCTTCACCAGAGGACAACAGCAGCTCAAATTCTTTGAACCTCTGTATCCAAATATCCTGTTCATCATAACTGTGTAACTCGGCACTGATAAAAATTTCTGGTATTCGCTATGGAAAAGCAGATATCAAAATCATTTAAATTACTGAACTAGTAACAATACATATAAAATCATACTGTTTACCTTAGCTGTGGGTTGCTAGTAAAAAAGAAACCGGTGGAAGGAAGAATGCCATTACTTCCTGATCATTTATGAAGTGTTAATATTTTGCTCCTAGTGTAATACTCAAACAGTTTAATAGATACCATGAAAGTTTCATAATTACTACTCATGGAATGATGTATTAAAGCAAGTTACTTTCAAGTAACAGTTGGTTTCAGTATTTCTCTTTAACAGCTACTATTCTTCAAAATGCTGGTGATTAAATAAGATGAAATAAATAGCATGATGAGGCTGTGCTGCTAATTACAGTTTACAATAGTTTATGTGAACATCACAGTATCACTACTGTTTCATATATATGGTTTAAGTTGGTTTCCGTTTATTGACCAAATAGAAAAAATTTATATTTTATATCTTCACAACTGACCCTGAAGACCCTATGTGACTTACTGTCATAGTAATAATGTTGTACCTCAATAGTTCTAAATAGTTAAAGCTTTGTCTACTATTCAGTATACATTTTTAATGATTCTTATTATATGATCTTTACAGAGCTACACAGTGAGAATACTGTCTCTCCTGTAAGCAGTTTGTCTCTTGCAAGTAGTGGTAATTTTCCAATTGCTAACATCCAGCCAGGAGATTTGGGCAAAAGCAGTCCTTCAGAGTCTGTGTATTCTCTGAGAGGAGTTCCTTCTTATCTTCATCATAGTGAAGTTCAACATGATTCAGTTAACTTGACACAATCAACCTGCAAGAATGAAATTGAAGATAACAAATTTATAGCCATGAAACAGAAATCTACCAGAAATGTATCACGTGCAAGTTCCCTTCCAAATGGTCATATAAACACAGAGGTAAACAGTTCAGATGGATCTATCCATCGTAGTGTATTCAGGCATGTTCCTCAACAGCTGTCAAGTGGTAGTGCTGACACAGAGACACCTCTAGATACAGTATTGTCAAGTGATGCAATTCAACCACATCTGATAGATCAGAACAAAAGAATCTCATCAGATCGGTCTTCACGTCAGTCCAGTGGTGAAAAAGAAGGATTTCGACATGGTTCTAATGGAACTGAAACACCTGCCAGTGGAAGACCTTGCTACTCCTCACCTGATCTTGGTATTGAATCAGACCCAAACCGTGAAGGTGGGGACTTGGCAATCAGAGAAGGACAGGAAACTACCACATGGAATCAACTTGCTGACCCTAAATGGTCTGTATCATCCAGCCACTCAGCACTAGACTCTGTAGGAATAAATAACAAGACAAATGGAAGTTTAAGTAGGTTACATAAAACATTTGCTGGAGAACAACTTCCACAAGATATGATAGGTAAAGCATACGATGCAATTTTTGTTGTTTGTGTAAGATTACTAGGTGTATGTTATTCTGACAATTGTTTTTAAACAATAATACTTAAAAGTCGTGAGTGAGGCCTTTTGTAAAATGTACCATTTGTTTTTTATAGAAAATTTACAAATTATGAAGGAATTTTATTAGTTTGTTTGTTATGAATGAAATTGGAAGGTTTCTTGTATTTTATTCTTAAAGTATGGATTTTCAGAAAACATTGGGAGTTGCTAGAGGGTGTTTTGTACTTTAGAAAACTATTAGATTAAATAATGTTATTTGAAACCTTAGAACACTATTATGTTGAATAGTCTGGAAGTTGGTTCACTTTGCTTATGCGTGTGACATACTTATGTGTACAAGTACTTACAAGAAATGGTTTTATTTGAAAAATATTGAAGTCTGATTTCTACTGCTGTTTTATAACTGTTTGAAGTTAAGTATACTATCTTAGTACAGTAGGCATTATATGGATGTTACATACAGACAGGGTTTACATGGGTCCAGGGAAGTCATTGAAATGAGCTCTAAAATTTTCTATACTATAAATCATGAAAAAAAACAAATGTTATTAATTCAAGGTCCTGAAATTTCAGTTTCAATAAAAAATTCCTCATGAAGTAATCAGTTTAATTAAAACATATTAAACAAACAAACAATGTTCATAAACTAAGTATCTAAAAAATAGGATTAATAAAAGAACACTTCATTTCACCACTGTAAATGTGGCATCATCTTGTACATTCAACAACAGAACAACAACATGTTTATTTACACCTACTGGTGATATCATGATACCACCTTGACCTTGAAATATTTATATAAACCTACAGATTTCACTTTATTTTAATAGGATTTTTGGGTTACTTACAATAACTTCTTTTACATTCATTAACATGGAATCACGGCAGGTATTGTTTATGCATTTATTTTCACTGTAATGTTGTGTATCTTTATAATGTTAATACACATGTGATAGAGCATGTCCTTCTTCCTTTTGTTCTCGATTGTAAACTCTTCCCAGTCTCACCCTTTCTAAATAATATTACAATCCATACATTCTGTAATATAAACAATATTTTCTTCAACTACAGCTGGTTTAATTCTGTTATCATAAAAAATAATCTAATTTGGCTTTTCTTTGTGGTAAGAATATAAATTTACCCATGATGAAAAGTTTGTATACTTTTTCTGTGCCTTACCATATTATATATTTTTTTTATCTTGGCTGATAAATCAGATATGTGGAATGACACACTAAATCAAGTTTTGAAATTCATTTTTTTTCTCATAAACCTTAGTGGTAATTAAACAGTTTTAACAACTTAAGTGGGAAAAATCATTCCCTTTTACCAGTACACTTTCCAAATAATCTGTCTTTTAATTATAAATAACCTTGACTGTGGCCAATAAAGTTTTCATAACTCCTATTTTTTGTCAGAGTTGTGAAGATACCAAGTCCAGTTAAGATAAGAATTGGTATAAGTTTATTTCTAAATACTTTTCTTTTGAAAGTGGTATTTACTTTGTAACCCTTACATTAAGAAAATATAATTCTTTCCCCTTCTCATTCTAATTAATAAATTGAATGTTCAGGTGTAATGAATATTAAAATATTAGGAACTGTTCAGTCATTGGTCCGGAAACAAAGTCCTAAATTCATTGAACTTTTGATTTTATAAACAAGTATTTCTAAGAATTTACAAATGAGACCAAAAAAGAATACGTAATAATATACCAACCACACTATATGCCACATCCTGTGCCATTGAGGTCTTTCAGCTAATACTAGAGTTTATCAAGCCAGCTGATATATGACATAGTAGTGGTGAAGGTCTTATTCATATCATGAACAACAACTGTTATGGTGAATGAGATTAAGTGAAGTGTACTTATTATCAATTTTTATTAAAGTAATTTACAAACATCAATTTTATAGTAAGGATTAATAATACATTATTATTTATTTATTTGTAATGCCAAGTATTATTATTATTTCTACTTAAATTAACTTTACCATCACTCAAATAGTCTTCTTGTGTTTATGAAAATGTTAGCCAGAATGGGTGCTAAAGAACCACTCATACTTATTCCCTCAACATGATCATAAAGAAACATCATTAAATTGAAATGCAATTTGCATATTTGAAAAAAAGATTAAGCATTTGTTGTAATAGAAAGAGAGAAAATAGTGTTTTTGTCATTCATCCATCCTTCTTTAGATAGAAAGAGCACAATCAACTGATTCCATTGAGTGGCATTTGTGTGAACAAAGACAACATCAGTAGTAACCAAAAAACTTTTGAGGATTAAATGTATTCAGTAGGTTAATTAAAATGTTCTTTATTTTCTGAAACACACACTCCCTCTAATGCATAAAGTTCAAACATCCAAGCTAAAATTTACCAAAGTTATAACTGAAAACTCCTCTGGTTGAAATAATACATTTTATAGGTAGATCATGTTTATGTATGTTTGGCACCCATAGTTATATGGTGTTTTATTATCACTTGACCTTAAAAATTGGTGAAGATAATCATTTAATAGGTTTTGTTTCTTTAAGTCCAATAATAACTGGTTCAGTTTTCTTTCTCCACCTGTAAAGGTTATAATATTCTTGATCAGTCAGTAACCATCATGTTAATGTGATAATCACAATAATCCATTACAACAACATTACCTTTGTCAGCTTTCAAAAAGACAAGGTCTTTATTGTTTCTTAATTGTTCTAAAGCTTCAATTTCACCTTTTGCCAAATTAGGTTTTAAACAGTTTTATTTATTCACCTGTCTACTTACTTTATCATAAAAAATCATTTGGTAAGTTTGATAAAAAGTCAAGGCTGTATTTATGATATCACCAATAGGTGTATATTAAAAGGTTACGGTTGTATCTGTAAGTATGACATCACCAGTTGTTGTGTAATGTACATTAATAGTGTAGGAGATGTAGTTTGTTTGTTTTTAATAGTCTCATTCTTAGCTATTTATGCTTTTTTATCCTTTGAGTATATAGGATATCTCTTTAACAAACAAACAGAGAACTTTGTTTATCAGAATTAGGTTTGTTGGTTGTGAATTTCACACCTTATTAGACCCAATACTTTTTTTTTTTTGTTGTTGGTGAGCATGTATTATGAGGGGAAATACAAGTTTAAACCTGTATGGTACAATTATAGTCGAAGAAATTTGAGTATGGTCAATGGAAGTTCTGAAATTGTCTCCATGAACCCTGATAGAAAAAATCATAATTTATATTAACACGCAAAAATAATAATTATACTAATGTGATTATATTAACACTAAATGGAAGAACAGATGTCACTTTCAACCAAACAGTTTTAGTTCAAGATGTTGACAATTTCTTAGCATATTCAAGTCTTTCATCTTTTTATGATTACAGTTTCTGTGCATAATGTTTATTATTTTGTTCTTGTGCTTCCTTTAAAACTTATAAGCAATTTCTTGTTTTCATAAGAATGTTATTAAGGTGTGAGGGCTTCTTGATATCAGTAGGAGTAATGATATTAAATGTGTATGTGCTCCTACTGTGCATAGATACATAAAGCCACAGACGTAACATGCATCTTTTGATGCAATGTCTTTGTAGTAGTTTTATGACTCATTCTGCTGTAGTTTTATGATTTGTTGTTCCCATTGGTTTTCTTAGGTCTAACTGGCCGTGATTTCTCAGTTTCAACTCCAGAACTTTGTGATGCTATGCTTCATGCTGTGTGCTGGTTGAAGGATTATGAGTTATTGAAAAAGGAAATAGGAGAGAGTCTTGTCTTACTGAGAGGTGTGGAGGCTCGTGTCAAAAATAGACTAAATTCCATTAGTGTGCGAAACACTAGTGCAGACAAAGTGAGTTTAGGAAACTGATACTACAAATACCACTTATAAGCAAAATCTTACATTTTTCTTTGGTGACACTTTATTGGATTAGAATTTTTTTTTTAGATAAGTACAATTTTGTGAAAAAAAATGTAAATATATAAAGAAAAGAAAATTAATATTGTAAATAAACAAAATTTGTACCAAAATATGCTGTTTTTCAGTTTTGAAGGTAATGTTTTTATTACTATAGCTATGTTAGTCAAGTTTTAATTAAATATCATGCAAAGATATTTTCTAGTTTTATTTTACAATGTAGTACGTTTAAAATGGCTGCATGGTGAACTAAGAAATGTAATAATGTGTTGATTTTCTCATAACATTTTTTTTTTTACTTTCAGAGTTTAGAATATAGCACAATGAAAGAGATTAATACAAACTGTGTATATCTTGGCGGTTGTCTGGAGAAGTCTTGGGATATTATTGCTTGTTTTTGGGTGACATCTGTTCCTCTCAAAAAAGCTGTATCATCAACATCACTCAGTCCTTTGATCATAGAGGTAATCAAGTACTTTTTTTAATAATTTATAGAAGAAATGAGATAATTAACCACACAACTGGGACTCGGTCATCATTCTAGTACATTTTATTATTTAAGCATGTAAAAAGTATAACACTTGATTTATGGTGAAAATGGCTATAGAAAATTGTAAAGTATCCATCAGAGAGCACAACAATGCAAAATATTTTAAAGAGATTTAGCTTTTAAAACCTATAAATGAAGGTTGTAATTTGTCAGTTTGAAAGAGTTCTGTAAAAATCTGTTTTTGATTCATAGGTGGTACCAGAGATGCCTAACATGTAGGACAGAAGGGTCATGTGCAACCCACATACACACACACACACACACACACACCCACTATTACCACTACTAGGTTTGCAGTTTGGTTTTGAAAAATTGAAGTGAAATGACGACATTTTAAACAGAATTCCACATTGGGGAATTGTTTGATGTGTAATCATGTATTTATTCTAAGCTGGATATCATATTGTGTGTGTGTGTTTGGATAAGTCAAGTGATCTGATGTATTGAAATGATTTTCTTTATTAATTTCAAATTAAATATTCTTTTAATAATGGGATAGAACTGCTCTTTTTTCCCCTTAATCCTTGTAATAAAAAGTTTTTCCTCTCCAGAATCAGAAACTTCGAGATGAGCTGTTTGAAGTAAGAAATCAGCTTTCTTCACAACATAAACAGTTAGAAGAAGCTATGCACAAGCTATCTGTAAGTAACTTGAACAAAGAACTAGTGAATCTGCCCCCAATATATGTGCTTTTTAAATTATTTTGTTATTGTAACTACAATTAATGTATGTGATATCTTTTACCAATCAATTTTATAAATTTTACAAATGATTGGATGTTTGTAATTTATGATTACACTTATTTATACACGTTTGTTTAAAAGATAAACTTAAAATCAACATAGTGTTACGACAGCAGAAGTCACGGGACGCTGGTGGCACATGATGAATTTCTCGAATGATCGGGGAGGCCCAAGTATGTTCGGGATGCCCCCTTCGTTGGTATATAAGCCTGGCAGAGAAGCCAGCAATAGATAGTTATAGATAGATAATTAAAGAAGGGAACGGTGGTGACGGTAAGTAAAGTGTGTGAATCACTGTGATTTATAGCATGTATTATAAAAGTTGTTAAGTTTATAGTGACAAGAAACATATTGACTGTGGAATTACCGTGTACTAAATGTTTGTATCGCTGAAGTTCCTCGGAAAGAATTTCTACCGGAAATTAATAACAAGCAGATACGCAACAATATTTTAAAACTACTTGGGGAAAAGTCTCAAATTGTTTTGTGAAACTGTTTGGAAAAATTAGTATTAATTTGTTTGACATACATCAGCATATTTCTTTTGATATTTTATTTTGAGGATTGAAGCAGTCAACTTTCTGCTGTAAATCATGCAAATACAGTATGATTGAGAAAAGTGTTTGGTGAACATTGACTTCACTGTTTAAAAAATGGCAACACCCATTACCTTTTAGGTGCTGTAGCATGATAATTTGCCAGCTATGTTTTTGTTTTTAGTAATTTAGTTCTTGCATTTATTTGTGTTGTTTTAATAAAATAAATGTAACAATATAGTTAATGAAAAGAACTGTGTTACCTGAATAGTTTACCATATCAGGCCTTAACTGTATTCACTAAGCCTTACCTAATGTTAAATTATTGAAGAATATTCCTGTAGCTTTCAAACAGATATAATATAACAACAATAAAAAAAAACTCAACATTATTCAAAATGTCCAAGCACAAGCTTACCATTTTCTAAAACACAGTCAGTTTTCATGACATTGTTATATTCTCAATTACAGGGTGTTAAAGCTTAAGTATCTGATGATACTAACTTTAATTTGTATTCCTTCTTTTAAAGCTAAGAAAAATTTGAAATTCTAAACACCTCCAATAGTTGTATTAAAAATGTGAATAAATAAATTCATTGTACTAAGCCTCAAGCTAACCAAAAATGAACCTGTACTTGTGTAGTATTTGGAGTTTCCTTCATAATCACCCTGTGTGTTACTTTATTAGTGAACATTTTTTATGTTGATTGTATATATATTTGTATGTATTTGAAAAAGAAACTGGATTTATGATTATGTTTGTTTTTTAAAATTGTAGGAGAAAACCTTTGTAAGTTATCAAAGTCATAGATTGAAATACATTTGTGATGTCCAAGCAGAGAATTTACTGCTGTAGAGATTTAAAATTTCATAAGTACAAGCTGAAAAACTAAACTTTACTTTTTCGAAATATGACTTCAAGAAGAAGTAAACATAAATAAATGTGACAGTAAAATTTTCCATATGGCATATTCCACTTCCAGAAGAACTTATTAAATGTTGTTGTTTTTTACATATGACTGTGTTGCAATTTCTTGATAAACTATTAATTTTCCACTATTATACAAGTGTAGATTTCAGTTAACTATTGTTTCCATTATTATCTTTTTATGAAGCAGATTACAGAAATCTCAAGTTTTGTTAACAAACTCGTTTCTCCTTTCAGTTATAGATAACATACATCACTTTATTACTATGTTCTCAACAAACTCTTTTTCTGTTAAAGTTGCATTACAACTTACATTGTGCTTTGCATTGTTTTCAAAAGTTGAAGTTGTGTAACCAAGTTAAAGACATCAATTAATCACAATTAGCACTATCTGAGAAATATCAAGTGGCTATGCCTCATTATGCTAAGAATCATTGTTTGTTGTAAAATGACATGCATAAAAATAATTTTTAGCATATGGCACAATAATCACTTCTTGAAAACATACTATGCTGTGTAACAGCTTAGTTAGAAAATACTCATACCTTCATATGCTGAAAAGAAAAAATGCTTTTTAAATCTAGGATACTGAATTCAACTCCCACAGTCTAGCAGCTTTCATTCACATATAAAAAATATTAGTAAAATTTGACTATCAATACATCGTTAATAAAAGTAAGCAATATATTCTTCTGAAAGATAGTGTCGGTGGTGGATGACCAAAGATCACACGATACAATAGTTAATAAAACTAGGAACCCTAACAAAATCAAACCTTCTCCCTTCATGTCTTTAAATGTTAAAGATTCTTACTGTACTAATGCTCAAACATCACAGAAGGATAATCACAATTACAATCTTTTAGTTGTTGAATTTAATCTATAATGAAAGGCAGTAATAAAACATTCATTGAAGTTTTCAAAATTTGTTAAAAAACATTCCCATTGGTACAAGTAAATTTCTAGATTCCAAGGCTCAAAAGCATTACTTGAGAATTTGTTCCATTAATGATGCATAATCCTCACGGTGGAGCAATTTTATGATGTATATGTCAAGTGGTGAAGAAATTTTAAGTAATAACAGTATGAAATACAGAAAAGTAATTGTTCTTTATGTTCCCAAGGTTCCATAGTGTCCTTGGAACTACTTTTTTTTTTTTTTGTCAATCTGATGGCCACAGTTATTAATTTACTCCTGATAAAACATTTACAGTCTTTTTATATCCCAGCAGCTACATCTAATAGTGGTGGCATTCTACATTGAACTGTTGTTAATTTACCATGTAACAAACATGTACTTGTTTAACTTGTCACGGTGCTACCAATGCATTATGCAGCTCTTTCTTTCAAAGTGGTTATTATTAATAGGTTCTCCCATATTAAAATGCCATATTGTGAGTCAATGATGTAAGAACCATTATTGTTAGACAATATGTTTGGTTTGCATTGACTGGTTTGAACTGGAAACTTGGAAAATAAGTTATAGTTTCACTATTTTGGGTTAACATGATGTCAGTTTTAATTAAGCAAATAATGTTTTGTGAAAACATCAACCATTAGTTCTACAATTAATGATATGGTATTTAAAATTTCATTACATTTGCTTTAAATTTTTTCACAATAAATGTAAAACTGAGAAATTGTTAATTTTATGTGAAATTAAAAAGTAAGGTTGTCTTTTTTTACCTTGCAGTCTGTTAAATTTAGAAAAGAGGGAATGGAGAAAGCCATTACTAAGCAATGTATGTATTATCTAACTTCCCATTTTTCAGTATGTTATTTTATGTCTTGTAAACTAAAGTTTAGAATGATGCAAGAAAGTTTAGCAATTCTGTTTGACTTTTAACACTAGAAAAATAACTAGCTTTTATTATACTCTGACATGTCACATAGTACATATTATAATAACTGTAAAGGGGCCATTTGATTTTGATGTATACATTAAAGTTAAAAACCAAATACATAACAATTGAGACTGAACATGGGTTAATAGAAACAAAATACACAAGGTTTTCACACAAATTAATATTTTTCCTAAGTTTCTGTTAGAAGTAAACTGATAATTTGGATTTTATTTTATTTTATACTGTCCATGTAGAGAATCAACAAACAGTATTTAACTCATTTACATAAAGTTTTTTGATTTTATTTGTTGTTAATTAAAAATGAATATAATTAAGTCTCAAATATTTTGTTTCTCCTTAAATGTTAATAGTGATTAGATATTTATTTTTTGAACTCAACTAATTTAGGCAAGTAATACATTTTTTCAGTAACTAAGACAAGACGTGTTCTTCAACAAGCTAAAGGCAACCTAGCAGATGGGAAAAAACAAGAAAAACCAACCAAACGTCCTGTAGCAGTTGTTCGGTACAGTAAAGGTGAAAGTGAAAATCTTCCAGAAAATAGAAGCAGGGTGTAAGGTGATGAAGTTTCCTGGATGGAAAAATGTTCTAGGAAAGAACTAAAAATAAACACAGGAAATAGTAGTATTTTTTTTTCCCATTTGTTATGGATACATATAAATGTTACTGCATAATTGGAAATATACCCGTTGTTGTACATATACTGCCTGCTCTTTTCTTTCCTTAGAACCTTATTCTTCCTATATCAGGTTGGAAAATGAATTCTTATTTGAAAAACCTTCAGCCTGATGTTAAAGAATTGTGTGGGTAGCTGTTATACCCATTGTTGACATAAAACAAATATTAGTTAGTACTTTACTAGACTATCCTTTGATTGACAACATAACTAATTGTGAACCAAAACAAATTTTTTAAGCAAGTGCTGAAATACAAAAGAATTATTGGATAATTTTGTATATTTTAAGCTTAAACATAGTTACAAGTGTGGTGAAACCACAGGTTCAAATTTTGTAAAAATATTTTTCCCAAATTTTAATTTAGAAGATCAAAGAATAATCCCTCCACTGAGACAAAGTGCCAACACCTTAAAAACTTCTTCATATGTGAAGGACAGGTTGTTTACACTATCTTAATAAATCATTGTTAAAATAAATGATTGGTAAAGATTGAAATGATATCAAACCTTTCTCTGTTACGGGTGATTATTACTTTCCATACAAGGTATGAAATGTGTGAATATTTTTGGATTGAGGCCTTCAGAAAGAAAAAGTTATTGTATGAACAGGCCCATATGTACAATATATGTATTTTTCTGTAATTGTTATATCAGAGAATGTGGTAACTAATGATTGTACATTATGCATGAATGTTTGTAAAAGTTGAATTGTACATTGCTAAAATATGTAGTAATGGAAAGCTGGAAGTTTCACTTTAAAAACCAAGGTTGTGATCTGAATTAAAACCTTTGGTCAAAGCTCTGTTTTATATTTTAGTGGATGATACTCGAAGCTAATCATCAAAAAAAGGTTTAATATGATAACATACTTCATGTTTTGTGTGTGTGTAATAAATATTCAAAGTAATTTGGGCAAAAAATTACTATTTTACATCATCTTACAATCAATATTCATAACTTATCCTTTTAGAGCACTTCATAAGAGACAGGCCAGACGTCAATATGGCAATGAATAACAACCTAACCTACTAAGACAACATTGTATACACAAGTATTAATAACTTCCATATGAAATCTAAGTGGATTGTGCAAATAAATTCCATACATTTTGTGATACATCTAATCTAAAAGTAACCTAAAAACAGTAGTGTGTTTGTGTGTGTGTTAAAATGCAAGAAAGACAGATGGCATATCAAATAAAATGGAAGAAAATAATTGTAATTGTCTGCTATTTAGTATTTATTTGTATAAAAAAAACCTTTAAACATGATGGTTAAGAAGTGTGCTATGTCATGTTGATCTTCAGCCTGTATATACAAAGACAAGAAATGTAGTACAGAATTCATGTGCTTCTGAAGCAACAACAGAGAATCTAGTGGTGACCTTTGACACCACTTAAAAAACATACTAATTCTTCCAGAATAAAATGCTATGAAAAAAAAAGCCAGTTTTACCATTAAGCAAAACGAAGCTGAAAGTGAATGTAGTGAAATAAAGAGAGCATTTACTGTAAGACTTTCAGATTCTTCTGTGTAATCTTGATTTATTTTCAAAGTTGTTTATTCTAAAACACAAATCAACATCACCAGTTTGTATATTTTGGATATAAAACACTGTAAAAATGGACAATTTAAAAGAAAATACAAACATCTGATTAAAAAACAATATTCATTAATAAATAACATTGTGATTAAACAAGTATATATTCCATTATTTTGCAAATGTTAAATTTCAGTTTGATAACAGCAAATATACTACACTTATGGATGAGATCATACAGAAATTATGGAATTTTACAAAATAAAATTAGCCTTTCACCCCAGAAGTATGGCAGTTCTTGTTTACACACATGAAGAATAAATTTAGATGGGGATACTTCAAAGGTTTGTTTTAAAAGTGTGTGGCTTAAATATGATACTATCACCTAGTGAGTGTCCAAAATACTAAAATTATAATAAAACCGTTACTATGGTATATCTGGATCATTTCTGAATACATTTTTTTCTTGTCTATATATATATATATATATATATATTTCATTTATAGTGTAAGAACTACAAGAAGCAGATAAAGGGTTTAACTATCAATAATTAAAATATGTAGAATTTTAATACAAATTATTAGAAAAAAATCTAAAATATTCACTATAACATGACTAATTTTTAAATAACTACAGGATAAATATAGAGAGCAAAAATAATTTATGAAAGACCATTGGTTTACAAACTAAACTTTGTTAAATGCATACTTCATTCAAAAAATTGGGGAATTTTAAAGTACAAATGACACTATCACACTTCACTGGTGAATAAAGTTATTGCTTTGTATTAAACAAATGCATGTTGACTAAAAACTGATTTGACTTTATTGTATTACAATTTCATACAATGGAAGAACTTTTTGTACCTGTATTTCAACATTCCTTCCATATCATCAAATTTATTTGCCATTTGCATGCGATATTAGGTTTTTTTTAAATCTTTACAAGTATACATACAGCCATAGAAAACTTCAACTTTTGAATGTGAAGACTTGGAAGTTGTATGCAATCTTTTATAGCTGAATTTTTGAAGTAAACCAATAAGAAATATGTTACATGAGGTATCGTCTATTTCCACTTCATGCTTAACCATGCATTCTCCACTTTCACTTAATGGTGTTTCCTTCATGGTTTCAATTGCTAAATGTAGTCAGTAATGAAACATGATGGTCTACTTACAAAATCCAAACAATAGTTCATTTTCTCAACATGGAAATTCCCAATATATAAACATTATAGTCACAGTGTCGATAGAGGTAGGGGTCAACTATCTTTTCTAATGTACACTACTATGATCACCACCCACACTGTCAAGACACAGCACTGAAAGTATCAAAATATACAGCAAGAAGTTCATTAAACAATCTGTGATAACTACAGATCATTCAGTGTCTACCATCACAGTATATTTCAAGACCCATCCAAAATAAATATTGTTTACAATGGGGTTAGAGGAAAAAATAACAGATTAAAGGCACATGCTGATGAAATAATTGTATTATAAAAATCTGACAACTGAATAAAACAAGACATATTTGAATGGGTTCTGTTTAAACCAGAAAATTAATGAAGTAATGTATATAAACAAACCATATTTGAAAACACTTTCAATGAAAAAGCAGAACATAAAAGCAACAAGTTAGGTGTAATTACAGTTTAAAGTTTTGCATAGTACCATTTCCAATAAACACTACCTTCTGTCATTCATCTAGATTAGATGAAAGACTTGAAGCAAACTTAGTCCATATGATGAATATACTGCCTAAACTCACTTTGAAAAGTAATAACAAATCCTAGTTAGTGGGCTATGAAAAGACAGTTACAACATAACTGTCTCATTTAATAAATATTTTTATACAATGTTTGCAAAAATCAATCTTAAGTCGTATTCATTCAATGAAAAAAATGTACCAATTTTTCCCTCTCTCTCTCTATGTATATGACACGCACCAAACTAACTAACTTTAATAAATTAAATCATAAATATAACAATAATATGAATGAACAATGCTTAGTAACTAATGTAATAATAATAATAGTTTATAAGCTTAATAATTTTCACACTGACTAGAATCCTTGCAAGTCTTCAAAATGAGTTTATACTAAGTAACAGGGGCATTACATGTAGTTGTGTAGCATCTCTAATGAGGTATACGATGATGTTAAACCATCAGGTTTTCAATATGAAATATATGGGTTACCAAACATCCATACAATAACTTAACTCCTATAATTAGAAATTAGCTGGTTTTATAGGAACTTTCTTGACACCTTTTGTTGGAAATGAATTTGTCAGTAAAAAATTATTTTGAATCTTCCAGTGAAGTAAAAGTTACAAGTTTAATGAACCAACCTGTTTCATGTTTTGACAACAAAGCCTTATCTACTAATTTACCTTTGTACAATTATATGTTGATTTACTTTTCAATTAGAACAAATATGTAAAAAGTCTAAACAAAGAAATACCGATTAAACTTTTGGAATTGGCAACAGTGAAGTCTGACTTCACATTTAATGGGAAAGTATACAATCAAGTTGAGGGAAATGCCACGAATTCATCAATGGCATTAAGTTTGGCAAATTTTTTCCTCTGTTTTCATGAACAAGATCGGTTATGAAAATATCCAGAAAAATTCAAACCTCTTCTCTATTGCAGATATGTTGATGACACATAAGGTTGTTTTATTTAGAAATAAAACAGGTTTCATCATTCCCAAATTATTTAAGTAAACAACAGCTTAATATTAAATTCACATTTGAAGAAAAGGTATTGAGGGCTGAATTTTAGATCCTTTGAGTCCCCCTTCCTAGGGTGATTCAAAACTGAGGTCCTATTCTTCGGGGCTCAAGGTTCTCATGCAAATTGCACATCCTCTAAATCTGGCAATGTAGGAGTCTCATCTACTTTTCTTGGATTTAAATATAAAGATGATGGAGTTACAATCTCTACTTCCCATTACCATAAACCCATCTGCACTGGCCTGTACTTTAATTTCAAAAGTTTTATGCAGTTCGTTTACAAGTGGAATTTAATCAACCTTTTAGTCTATAGAGCATATCTTGCAAGTGACTTACTAGGGTTCCATAAATAAACAGAAAACATGAAACTAGTGAAAAAAAAAAGATGATGATTTTCTCATCAACAGCAATATTAAAACCTTTCTCAACAAACTATAAAAACCACCAACAGTGAGTTTATGATTTGCCAAAACTTCCTTGTATATAACTTTTCCATATACAAGTTTGCACAGATAACATTAAAGAAAAAACTATAATGTATCCTTCAGCCAGCTTATAAACACATTAATTTTAAATTTATTATCCTCAAGTCAAGCTACATGGGCTCAACAGTCTACTGTTTATCCACATGGACAGAACAATTAAGGGCAGGTGTACAGAATTTATGAGATTCAAATACATTTCAATAATGACTGTGATGGGAAACAAATGTGTGAATGATTTGAATGTCCTGACCAGTGCAAATGATATAAAGGACTCATGACACTTAAACCTGCAATAAGTAACATTTATGGTGTTAAAACACATTAAAAACCAAGACGATCTCCTGAGTTTTAAAATATAAAACTATTTTCATTAATTACCAAAGTAAGTAAACTACTTCCAATTTGGTGTTTTAGCCAATACATAATTTGTTTGAAAAAACTAGAAGTCTGTCTATCATAAGTCTTCAATGCTTTAAATGGCTAGAAATTCCCACACCCTTCTTAGCTATCTTAAGTCTATTCATGTCAATATTAGTTTTGTCTAGAAAAAAGCTGTAAAGACAAACAATTGGAGATACCAGTGTATGTCACACCATTCTAATGTCAGGTGATAAAAAGGCATACTGGCAAAAATTAAAGGAACATACAAGTAACCTTCACTGGGGAAAAATGTATATATATATACGATAACAGGACCGACCTAGTAAAGTGGGTAAGTCCAGATAAACTGACAGATTCCTGTAATATATATGGATTCTGTTGAAATTGTACTTGTTTTCAAAGGGGAAGGAAAATTTTGGGTTTTATTAAAATATAAGTAGTGAACAACTAGAAGGCCTGCCTTTGCTAAAACTAGATATTTAATATTTTCAATTACGAGACAGAAGAACAACTTTATAATATGTGGCTATCATATAAATATATATTACAATGAAATTTAGTTTCATATTTAGTACAAGTACATGACAAACTACTTACTGCATAAAAGATTCATTACCACAATAAGCCAGGGGGACATGTTGTATAAAATTTAGTTTCATATTTAGTACAAGTACATGACAAACTACTTACTGTATAAAAGATTCATTACCACTATAAGCCAGGGGGATATGTTGTATAAAATTTAGTTTCATATTTAGTACAAGTGCATGACAAACTACTTACTGTATAAAAGATTCATTACCACAATAAGCCAGGGAGATATGTTATATAAAATTTAGTTTCATATTTAGTACAAGTACATGACAAACTACTTACTATATAAAAGATTCATTACCACAATAAGCCAGAGGGACATGTTATATAAAATTTAGTTTGTAAAATGTTTGGTACTTTGTTGCAATGATTGTTCAGATTTGCTCATGTGTTTTAACTGTAGTTAGTTTTTAGTCTTAGTATAACTGAAGAACTTTGCTACATTGTATCTAACAGGTTGTGCAACCAAAACTATAACACTGCATATCCAGTGCCAATGAGAGTGGGGTGCAGGGGGTACCTCGTACTCGGGCCCTGGAATCTTAGAAAATGTTTGCATATATTGAAGACTAGCATTCACATTTTGTGTGAGCCTACAGTTTTATATATCCGCAATTCATTGAAATTATGATCCATAATATTATGTAGTGTTGGGAAATGTAGAGGTAGAATGAATAACATTATTTGCTTTCATCACTGCATCAGTATGATTTAATGGGGGAGCCAGTCTGAGACGGGCCCACACCGCTTTTGTCTGCAAAGTATTGATGTACCCTTTAATGGGATATAATAATACCTAGATGTGTATGCATATTATATCAAATACTATGCTATGTGCTTTTTTTAGATGAAATACTGCCTATAAACGCAATGAAGAAAAAAGAAAATTTTGCCCTCGAGTCTCAAGTCAAAAACAGTTGCTGAACATGCAAATCAGCTGATGCGTGGCCACTCGTCTAAAGCCTATCACACACTGTGTCATAGGTCAAATGGTCTCGTCGGAAGGCGTCTGACCGACAATTTGTTGTGTCCTGTGCCATCACACACACTGAGTTTGAGCTAAGACTAACAATATTGAGGAGTCATTCACATTGCTCGGACGGTTTTGTGAAATATGCAAATTCCAGCCTCCATCGCAAACTACCACATTTACGCAACTGTCAATATTGTGGGAAATATAATGGGCAACATCAAAGACAATATGGAACATCATACCAGCAAACAGAAAAAGAAATTTAGGGTTCAGGAAAATGGGGGCAACACCCCTGGACACGTGCCTAATATTTAGATAATATGGGGGTCATAGTGTGTGCAGCCTTTCCTGTTTACGAGTATACTGCAGCCCACTGGCTTAGTGATGCTTACCCAGAGTCCGATTGATTATTTTGGCTTGACCATAATTTACTGACCCTTTTTATGGGATAAGTGATAACCAATATGTCAACTGTACAAAGATTATTTTTATAACATTACTACTACTGCTGCTGCTGCTACTACTACTACTACTATTACTATTAGTCTACTGCCACTGCTACCACTACTAGTACTACTACTAAATTATTAGTATATAATATTTTTTGTCTTATTGTTTTTTTTTCCTTTTTTCAGATATAAAAGTATAAATTAGAAACCATCTCTCCAAAATGTATTCTCACAAATCAGGAAACCTGAAAAGAAAGAATGAGAGGAAAATGAAAAAAGGGGTCAACAAATGCTCTTTCAATTTGGATTAAGTGTGGCTTCAAAATAATTTTCATTGAACTCACCTATAGAATTGGAGCAAGAAGAAACTGTTGGAAACCTCATCCCCAAATAAGGAACAGTTGACTTGGGTAATCATGCACAGGATTTTTATGAAGGGGCAGATGCAGAAAATAAAACACAGAAAGAAACAGACATACAGGCGCACGTGGAAGTGAACTTGGAAGACGAGAGGAGTAATAATAATAATGTAGGCCTTGGCATTGGATGTATCATAACCGAGTTCCCATCTCAAAAGGAAATAGAAATGTATGTTACCAATGGTCACATCCCTCTGCCTAAAACATTCCCAAAAGACACCTGCAATCAAGTTTTCCCAGAAAGCATACTGAAATTTCAAAGCACCAATGGAGAACTACATGTAAGAGACTGGCTTGTCTGGAGTCAACAGAAACAAGCATTATATTGCTTTCCATGTCGATTATTTTGGCACAAGACAGTCAAGACTAGCACTTCGGCATCTATATCTGCACTGGTATCTGCTGAAGGCTGGGAGAAACTTTCCTACAGTATCCCAAAACATGAAAAAGGCAATAGTCAAGAAAAAGGCATGAGAATGTTATCTAGCTTGGCGAGAACTAGAAAGGTGCCTGTTGTCTGAGACAGGAGTTGACACCATCTTAGAAGCATCAATCAAAATTGAAGCTGTGAAATGGTACAATATTTTAAAGTGCATGTTGTACTCTTCTTGGGAGAACGTGGTCTGGCATTTACTGGTTCATCCCATCAAATTGATGATTCAAACAATGGTAACTTCTTAGGACTCATTGAACTGCTCTCCATGTGGGACCCCATCCTTCAGGAACATGTGCTAAGTGTAGAGGAGTCACAGAAAAGGAGTGAGGGGCTTCAAGTTCATTATCTGTCCCCTGACTCACAAAATGAATTTATTGCAGAATGCTCGAATCATGTAAAACAACACATTTTGCTTGAGAGGCAATCTGCAAAGTACTTTGCAGTAATAGTAGATGCCACACCAGATTCCTCCCATATTTAACAAACAACATTTCTTTTGAGATACGTACTTTTAAAAGAAATGCAGTATGAGATTCAAGAAAGATTTGTCAACTTTGCAGATTGTAGCAACAAAAGAGGGGAACAAATTGCTCAATTGATAACTGATACATTGAAAGAACATGCTATTCCTCTCAGTGATTGTAGAGCTCAAGCCTATGATAATGTGGCAAATATGGCTGGAAAATATAACGGCACACAAGCAAAAATACAAGAACAATGTTCAACAGCAATTTTTGTGAAAATTTATGTGTGGAAATTTTTATGTGGAAATGATGCTGCTGAATGCACACCTGAAGCAATAACCTTTTTCGGAACAATTCAAACTGTGTACCACTTGTTCAGTTCCAGTCCTAAGAGGTGGGAATTACTACAAAACCATATTGGTTGTTCTCTTCATGGTATGTCTAAAACAAGATGGTCAGATCGTGTTGAATGTGTAAAGCCTTTTGCAGCTCACTTGCCTGGCATTAAATTAGCACTGGAAGACCTCCTAGAACTAAATTTGACAGCCAAAACAAGAAATGAAGTCGATGGAGTTTTATTATATGTGACATCTTTTGCCTGTGTGTTAATGTCACCTGTGTGGTACAAAATATTAGTGCTATAGATAATTACAACAAGGTCATCCAAGCCAGAGATGCCACACCGGATGTTGAAGTAACGAACATAGAAACTCTCCTCACAGATCTGACAAAACTCGAAACAACTAGAAATGCATGTGAAATGAAGCCAAATTGGTTGCGTCAAACCTAAAGATAGAAATAAAACTCTCCCATAGATGTGGTGGAGTTAGGTGCAAGAGGGCAAGGTCACATGATGACAGCACACCTGATGCTAACTTGGAGGAAATGAATGACACAGATGATACACCAGAAGAGGCCTACTTCAGAAAGTGTGTTTTACATTTTGGTAGACAATGTTATAGCAGGATTAACTGTCTGCTTCAATGCTGTTAAGCAGTTGGCTGAAAAATTTGATTTCTTGTGGAAATATCTCACCATGTCTGAAAGTGATGTGGAGAGAATTGCTTTATCTTTATCAGAGCAATATCCTGCTGACTTTAACGGTGATGATTTTGGAAAAGAAATGCAACATTTACCCTCAAGTACATAAAGCAAATTTTGGAAATGTACAGTTAAAGCCATTAGATCTGCTGAACGTGTTAACAGAGTACAGACTTGGTGACCTGTTTCCAAATGTTTGTGTTAGCTTAAGAATACTATTAACAATTCCAGCAACAGTAGCTTCTGCAGAGGGGTCATTTAGCAAACTCAAGCTGATTAAGAATTATTTAAGGTCTACAATATCTCACGAACATCTTGTGGATTTGGCCAAGCTAAGTATTGAATCAAACATTGCCAGAACAATTAATTTTCATGCTGTGATTCAACATTTTTCACAAAAAAAAAAGGCCAGGAAAGCTGTTTTTGTAAAGTAAATACTAAGACTATCTACCTTTTTTTCTACTGTTTTACTAAAAATTATGTCTTCTGATCTGCATTGCAACATAAAAGGATGTTTCAATGTGAATTCTTTCTCCTTATCTGTATTGTAGAATAAACAAAGATGTTCAAATGTGCTTTCTTCTCTCTGATCCTCTTTTATTTTATTTATATTTATCATGGAGGGAGTATAGGAGCATAAGGCCTCTAATGCAGAAAATCAACAGAGCACTCCATTCCACCCCCTCTCTCATCTTGCATACCCTTTTTGGCCTTACAGCTCATGGCATAAAACTGTAGTGGATAAAAACAGGATGATTAATGGAGAAGGGAAGGGGGCCCGAAAGAAACTTTGTACCCCCTGATAAAATCCCTTTCAGAGGCCCTGTGTATATCTATTTCAAAAATGTAACATGTAAACTAGTTAAAGTAGCATTCTCACTTATATAACAAAACAAGAATAAGGCCACTTCCCAAACGATAAAATTACTGTTCACAAAGATTAAAACTCAACCAAAATCAGGACTTGCTAATGAAAGACATGTATAGCATACAATTCAAACAGAAAGTTACTTCACGATTCCTTCTTCAGCTTTTTAAAACAAACTTAATTACTGCACTTCCATTCCTTGGTTTTTCAATTTCATAACCTTTAAATACTGTAGATGAAATTATTACATTATAAGTAAAAACTAAATACTGATTCTCAAGAAAAATAGGGGTTATTTTCACAAACAAAGTGGTTGTACGTGTTACAGTTATATGTTATTTTCCTTCCTACATTTTTTCTTGATTTATTGGATATTTCATGCATTTTTTACAATAAAAATCTTCCAAACATCATGGCTTACTCCTTCTTTGGTCCAGAGAACTTCTGTTTTTCATTAATGGCTCTCAATGACTTCTTCATGTGTGAATTCAGGTCTTTAAACTCCAGTAATGAATCAGCTATCAAAGTGTGAAACATGGAGGGCCATAGGTTTTTTAAAATTGCACGTTTTCTCAATGTTTCTTTCACAGCTGTTAGACTAGCTTGAACAAGATTTTCTTTTGCACTTGATTTGTTTGCAATTTCATTATTATGTGGCCTATAACACAGTGCAGTTTTCAGAAGTGCATCTGATAAAACTGGATTCTCAGGATGTTTTTGCAAAATATTAGGTGAGTAGCCCTTTTCCTTGATAAGAGCTTCTTTTACTTGTGGATCAGCCAAAAGGCTAGAAAGTTTATATTGTGGAAGGTAAGAAGATATCACCAACAACAGTCCACCAAACATTTTTTCGGCACATGACCTTTCCAAAGGAGTTACTAAAATGTTGTTAAGTATACGAAGTGACTGCCCGAGTCGATAAACAGTATAAAGTCTCCAGGTAACAAGTTCGGTGACAGAATTACCTTCTGGAGAAATAACCAGTGATTGTAAGTTAGAGACATGTACTAGAGCACTCAGTTGAGACAGACAGGTTATGTTAGCACAGTAAAAAATCAAACAAGTGACATAGGGAAACAAAGGTGCAAATTTTGTTAAGACTGATGCAATATCTTCAAAAAATATATAATTTAACCCCAATGTAGTAATATTTGAAACGGAATCAGAATTCCATGAATGATGCAGTGCTGCTTTTACTCCTCCAATACCATAAATTAATAGCTTTCCTTCAATCAGTTCTACTAAATGAGCTGGTTGAAAGTTTTCTATTTCTGATACATTTAATGAACATTTGTTGCTTTTACTCAAACATTTTTTCTGTAATGTTGATCTATGCAAGGTCCTTTTCCATAATTTTGTTTTTTTCTGAGAAACAAAGGTTTCATTAAGTTTCTTCTGCCTTCTTTTGTTATAGGTTTCAGTGTACTTATTAGGGTTGTGCAAAAAATGTGTTGCCACATCATCATCATCCTCGTCCTGGTCAGAGTCATACATTTGAGTTTTCTGTGCATTATTAAAATACTTAGGACTAGAGAGGTCAACAAATCCAGATTTTTGTTCTGTTATTAATAACTGGGTTTTTTTACCTTGCTTCAGTGCTGTTTCCCACTGTTGCTGTGCATTCTTTATTGCTTGCTCTCTAGCTTCTTTTATTTTGGCAAGTCTAAGAGTCTCTTGAGCTTTAAATTCTTCTCTTCTCACAAGAGCTATAGCTACCCTTTTTTCCTCATCCGTGATACGTTTGAAATCAAGAAAATTTAAATACATTAAACGACCCAAAATCAATGAACGATAATTAGGAATTTTTGTAAGAGGGCAACCATCGAAAGCAAGTTCATTTAGTGTGGTTATTTCCCTCAAACAATCAATTTGTTTACAATTTTCTAACTGATTATGAGAAAGAAAAAGTCTCTGAAGACTTTGAAGTTCATTGACTTCTTGCACTAAACTGATACTATTATTACTTAGGTTCAATTCCACTAACTTTTTTAATCCCTGCAGCTGTTTCATTTCTGCAAGATTATTTTCTGACAAGTTTAATATACGCAAGTTCTCAAGATGGCTAAGATTTGCAATTTCAGATATTTTATTACCACTTAGGTCAAGCACATCCAAATTTGTAAGATTGTCTAGACCCTCTATGTTTCTAATTTTATTCCTGCTTAACAGCAAAACCCTAAGACTAACCACATTTTGTAGGCCACTAATACATTCAATACAATTATCTGAAAGTTCCAAAAATACAAGATTTCTCATAGCAGCTAAATTAGTAATGTACTGTATTTTGTTATGTTGATAATTTAATAACTGAAGTTGGTTTTCATCTTCTAAAATAGGGCATTCTTTCAACCCTATATTGACAAGAACAAGTTTTTCTGGGTTTGCTTGATGTTCCTCTGGTGTTCTCTTGATCACTAATTCCCCCTGTAGATTCCTCTGCACAATCAACTTTGATTTGGAACTCGCAGTTTTCGAAGTGTAAGGACTTTTCTTTCCAAAATTATGTATATCTGAATTCAGCTGACCTTGAAACCATGGCAACGATTTAATCCCTGTTTCAGAACGAGGCCTATAACGTGTTAAAACTTTGTCAACAGAATCATTGTCAATATCTACATGACACCTAACACTAGATTCACACAAAGTCGGATCTTTTGGATCATGAGAACAGTACTTACTTTTCAACTTCAAGCCTTCATTTGAGGATGAATTATTATTCAAGAATGCATTATCATCATTAATGTTGCCGACAGTTGATATAAAGTCAAAAGATAATGGAGGAAGACCAGTTAACACTGGTGATTTTTTATTAGTAATACTCACTGATGTTGGCTTCTGGTCTAACCTCTTCTGCAAAGTAGTACGTTGTTCTACAGGCACTATGGACTGTTCTGTTGACTGAACAACTGAACGATTACTATATGAACTTTCACAGTTTTTTTTATCACCGTAAAAAGTATTAATGGCTGATTTTGGCCTGCTTTTTACTTCTTGTAAAATTGAGGTTGAAGTAACCATATAATTTTTTTTAGTATTAATAACCTTTTGCCGAACTGAAGCCTGCTTTCTGTCTTGAGCTGCGGTGTACTTTGAGTTTGAACTTGAAAACGAAGTCGCTGAAGGAACATTCGCAAGTCCAGCTACTTTTGTAATACTGAGACCTAAGTTTTCATACTGTATTGCTTCCTTCCTACATTTTTCGCCTCTGCGAATTTTATTAGAAATCTTTCTTTCACTTGTATACATTTGTTAGCTAATGCCTTACTACACAACGTCTATCAGTATTATTCTAAACATATTAGCGAAAGAACTTTAGCGCCACAAGCGGTAAATTATATTAAAACAAATTACATATGTTGTTTTACTTTTAGTAGTACAAACAATGTTGCCAGGTGCAGGGAAATTTCTCTTTTTAGGGGAATTTCGACCAATAAAGGGAAAAGGAAAATTTTTATGAATTTGATGTAAATCTAGGGAAAAAAATACTCTCATAAGTCGTAAATACAAATTTATAAGGATATAATTAATTACTCATTAAGGTGAATATTATAGCAGACACACATAGATACTAAATTTTATTATTAGAAACATCTGGCAACATTTAGCCAGACATAAGAACTACGCTATACAACTTGTATTATATATATTATATAGCGCCACGTTGGCACATGCGCCGTCGTTGACTTGTGATAATTGTCTTTATTATTAAGTGTAAGCCTAAATTTAAATATTATTGTGTTGTGTCTCTTATGCGTTTCATTAATAGTAATTATTTTTACTATATTTAGGTTCTTAAGCTGAATTAAGTATGGATTCCAGCAGGCCTAAGAGTGGAGAAAGTGAGTCTCCTCCTAAACAAAAACGTGTACTCTATCATCAAAAATATATTGACAAATAGGAAAGTGATCTTAAATTTAAAAAATGGATTAGTAGAAGTAATAAGGGCCCCCTGTATTTTCACTGTAAAGCTTGCAACATAGATAGTAAAACGGGAAAATCTGAATTAGAAAAGCATGCTGCTGGAATTAAACTTGTAAATTAAGTCTGTGAATTTGATAGAGAATGTACAAGCGGGCATAATAGGCGAAAAAGAATGGTAAAAAAAGGTGAAATAAAGCTCGCAGCATTCATAAGTGAGCACAATCTTCCATTCAGTGTTATCGATCATACGTCCTGACTCTGAGATTGCAAAGCAAATGAAATTTGGGAGAACGAAATGTACCTGTATTGTAAAAAAGTGTTAGGTAGTAAAATTCGTGAAAATTTGCATGACCACTTGAAAAATTCGTCATTTTCTCTCATTTTGATGAGTCAACATTTAGGAGCTGTATCAAATATTTAGCCCTTGTTGTCAGAGTTTTGACTAGTGTGGGTGTTCAAGATTCATTCTTAATATTAATACCTGTCGAAAATGTTATAGTTACTAATCTATAAGAGAAAATAACATCAGTAATGAATGCTTCAGATATATCATACAATGAAACTATGATTGGCTTTGCTGCAGATGGGGCTAGTGTTATGATGGGTTTGTTTTGTTTGAAGTTAAGCACAAAGCTACACAAAGGGCTATCTGTGCTCTGCCCACCATGGGTATTGAAACCCGGTTTTTAGCTTTGGAACTTCGCAGACATACCGCTGTGCCACTGACGGGCTGTTATGATGGGTAAAAACCATTCTCTTTCAAGGTTGCTCAAGGCTGATATACCTAATCTTTTTGTAATGAAATGCATATGCCACTCATTCCATCTTTGCGCATAATATGCATGTAAAACATTGTCTAGAGGTATTGAAGACATGGCTCGTGATATACATAATTATTTTCTTTCGCCTAAACAATCCCAAGCCTTGAAGGAATTTTAAGAGTTTGTCACTGTTAAGCCACATAAAATGTTGCTCTCAAGTTAGACACGTTGGTTGTCACTCAACAGTGTTGTCAAACGAATAGTTGATCAGCTGACACCACTGAAACTCTTTTTTTCTTACTCATGCATCTATGGAGGACCAACTACTAACTACAGAGTATTTTCAATAAACTGAATGACCCCTCAACTAAACTTTCTTAAATTTCTGGACTATGTTTTGCCTCTGTTTAACAATCTAAATCAGGAAATGCAATCTCAAGAACCCAAGATATATGTACTACACAGTAGGGTCTCCTCTGTTGTGTCTACATTAATAGAATGTTACTTAAAACAAGAATACTTAAAAATGATTCCAATATCATGTGCCAATTTTAAAGATCCAGCTAACTTTCGCCCACTTGAGGAAATATACCTGAGTGGCGGAATAACAGTTTCCCATCAGACTGAAGATAGATTTGATAAACAACGGCTTACAAACTTTAGACTGAAATGTCTAGATTTCTATATTGAAAGTATTTCTCAGATAACAAAAAGATTTCATTTGTTGAACACATTGTTCACAAACCTAAAATCAATGAACCCTGGAAGTATTTTTGAGAAAACTGTTGATTCTATTGCTCCATTGACATCCCATTTTCCGAACCTGGTACCATTGTCTGATATAAATGGTTTAAACAGTGAATGGCGCTTGCTATGAAATACAGAACTTAGCATGCTAAGTGACTTAAGTGTTACCCAGTTTTGGTCCTGTGTAAACAACATTAAGAAAGGAGACAATTTTCCATTACTTCCTTTACTTGGAAATTTTATGAACAAACTCCTGACTTTGCCTCACTCCATTGCATCAGTTGAGAGAGTGTTCTCACAAATTAACTTAATGAAAACCAAAACTAGAAATCAACTGACAACATCAACACTGTGGAATGCTTCATGCAAAAGAGGCATTTAAAAACACAAGTTGTTATGATTTAAAGGTTTGTCCATCTCATCTCAAGAGGATGACAGACCAAATCTACATGACAGAGGACTATAACCAGGCCATGCGAGTACTTGCTAAAAAATAAGTGTGCGCGCGCGTGAGTTATTATTGCCCTTTGCATTTTCTGGTGAATATACATGTCATTGCCTTTGTATTTCTAGCGGTTATATATTTATATAATGGGTAGGTGTTGGGGAAAATATTAGTAAAAAATGGAAATTTTTGGCCCAGTCTAAGGACATTCCTTTGAACAAACCTGACAACAGTGAGTACAAAGATAATCAATTACTAAATACAGTGATCAGTAAGTCGCATTGCTACCTTTCAACGATAAACACTGGAAGTTATAAGTGCAGTTTTTTCAAAAGCTCAGAATATGTAACAGTGCTTCAAATACAAAAATAATGCTCCATTAACAAACTACCGACACTGTTAAAAACACATTCACTTTACGTTTCTAGTGAGTAAGTGCATGCTATACTAAGCACTGCATGTAGGAATGAAAATTTAAAAATCATAAAGGTTTATTATTAGAACCTTTGTGATGTGGGCAAGTTTGCAACGTATATTTTCATGAGTCCACTTTTTACTAATTAAAAACCTTTTCATTTCGAAGATTCTCGCATATAATGTATATTCCTTTACTATTATTCTTTGGCATGCTACTCTAAACAGTCTCTATAATAGATGGCGCTAGTCTCTTTTATCAAGGAAGAAACTCCAACTCAAATTTTCTGTAAATCTGATTGTTGAATCTTGAGCTGAAGTGTTATAAATACTCAAGCTTATCACCAAGCCAATGGAGGACTACCGTAAATAGGTAATTTCTTTTCTCGCATCGTTCTTGTAGATGTTTTATTTCTCGCTTTACACTTAATTTTCCACTGTTTTGGAATTTTCAACGCATATTATACCTACGTTTGTTTTCTGGTATTTATGCTCTATGAAATGCTTACTAAGGTTATTCACATTCTAAGAAAGTATAAACACCTACTTCTCTTGCTTATACCAAAGTTGTATCCCCGGAAAATTAGTTCTATAGAAGTATGTGGAATATGCTCTTACCTATCGAACAATTTCACTCTCGCCAGTAAACGACTATAACACTTGTTTAGATCATGGCTGCTATTATTACTTACTGTGAACAATAATATAAAAATGACATAAAGATTCGATAAAATTTTTAAAGCAGTAAACAATTTTTTATTAAACATTATAATTATTTTGGTTTTTCTTTACTTCTTAAAATTTATATGTATAACTCAATGCTAAGCAAAATTTGCTTTCGAAATTAGAAGTAGAAAGTGCTGCCAAAACAAAATAGGCTTAAAATCACAGCAGGACAGAGGTTCATATTTTTATTTTTTATTATCAGCACCATAACAATTGCCTTATACAAGTTTACTATACAAAACATTGTTTGTTTAACGTTAGAAACGAAGACTTAAAATAAAAAGTCGTTTAAAAACTTACAACCATTTATAAATTTCAGAGGTTTTTAACAACAAATCTTAAAAATACTATTTTAACATTTTTGTAAAAATCTATTTGCTGTTGAGCCAAACAATGGGTAGTCTTTGCTATGACCAGCAAATGACCAAATTCCGAAATTAAATGTATAACTTGCAGCCCCGAGAACAATAAAAAATAAAAATGAAGTAATATTATGATGAATCAAACTCACTATGGCTTTATTAACAAGTCTATAAGCTTACCAGTCTATAAGCTAATTTCACTCCAGGAAAGTCATCTTCTGTCAGTACAACATAATAGTACTCAGAAGCGTCGCTAGGTGCTTAAAAGATTCGGGGCCATTCGGGGAAATTCTCGGCGTTTCAGTCATGATATCGATCATAGTTTTCTATTCTGATTTTTCAAGACACCAGCTGGAGATTCGGGGCACTATCAATTAGAATCGGGGCACGGGCCACGTGTGCCAGTGCCTAACGACGCCATCTTGGTCAATTCATCCGAAAAGTTATGGTTCATGATATTACATCCGTATTAAAAACAGCAAGTTCTACCTGTTTTGTGCTATTTATTTCGCTTTGATTTTATGAGGTTATATTACTTAGATTAGGATATAAAAGAGTAAGTTTTGTCAATTTTTAAATTTTGTACGGAAAACATTTATCTCGTTTTGTTTATACGTTACGTTTCTTTCATTTTATTGTTTTAGGGCTGCTCATTCTTCTTCAATAATCTACATTCGGTTTCTTTCTCTTTTTTTTAGGGCCGCTCGTACTTTTATAACAGTCTACACCAACCCGATGAAATCATGCAACCCTTGGTTGTTTAGCAGTAAACTTGAAGAGTTTATAACGCCAAAAATATGTGCTCTATAACCTCGGCTGGCATAGCACAGTTGGACCTTGTGTATTTTAGCGCTTAAACGCAAGTAATCAGAACTAAATAAAGCCCATTTTGTTGTTTTAAAAAAATTATATAGTTATCGATCATATATTTCCTCCTAAAAAATAGAACAGCTAAATGTATAGAAATGGGTAAAAGAAGACGATATTTATAATAAAAATTATGACAGCGAAATAGATAGAGTTGCTAATTTTGGGTACCTTTATGTCGTAGTAATTACGAGAAATAATAGAGCAATTTAATTTAATATTCTTAGAGTAGAATTTACACATTTAGAAGTGCGTAGCCAATTATTTCTGATATTTTCATCCGACGCACGAGTGTGTGAAATCAGAGCACCCTTATAGAAACAAGAAAATACAAATAAAAATATATAAATCGCAAATTGATACGTGAAAATCGAGCCATTCTATAGGACTTGTTTGTTTATTTTCCGATTATATGCTACGGTTGTTTTTTTTTCACTTATTTGACATATTTTGATATTCATAAAACAACTGGAAAATGTAGAGCACTGCATTTTTACTGATTGGATTCGTGACGAATTAAAATATATATTACATTCTTTTTATTTTTAATTAGCAATGTTTTATTATTGGGTAATGCACGTGATAGACGAAAATATTTCCTACAAGCTTTAAAGGAACTACTGTGTACTAAAAGTTTGTATCGAGAAAGAATAAACTGGTTTAATCAAGAAAGGACTTGTATCACTGAAGATAGAATTTGCTGCCTTACAAATTTAGGGACCTACAACACTAAAATCCTAGGTTTGATTCTTTGTGGTGGACACAGCTCAATGTATAGCTTTGAGCTAATAAGATCGAACAATCAAGATAAATTAATGTTCCACTTTATGTCACTTAAGATAATAAGCAGAGAATACTAAATCAGAGAAATAGAATTAGCCTTTAGAGAGAAAACTGAAGTCATTAAAAAAAACGTATGTCTGTTCATATAATTACGAAATATAGGACTTTCATACTGGTGTAATAAAGGAGGACTTTCATTATAGTTTTAGTTACAACTCTTTTGATCTGGGAGAATACGCCTTTTCTTTTAAGCGAGTTCTCATCACTTTAGTTCCTTGAAGTTTGACACAATTGCTTCTTTCGCCAAACTGTAGTCTAGGACAAGTGACTTTGTTCAATTAATATGTCTTACTAGTTAAACTACAGTTTAAAAAATGAAACAAAACAGCTGATGTTTTAAATAAGTAATTATATTATTATGATACAATACGGTGTTATTACATTACTTGGGAAAAAGACAATGCCCATTATCTTGTTGCAGAAGATCACACATTTGTCTCTTCTTGTACACTTTTAGGGCATTTTGTTGAACTGAAAATCCATTTGTAATTTGGCTTATTCTTATCTTTATTGCACTCAATTTGAATGTTAAGTGTCTTCTAAAGACCTTTTTATAGTTCTGGTGATAGATTCGTCATTGAATAAGTTCAGTTGTTGAAAAGTCATCATTCAGAGACACCAGTATACCGATCAAGCTTCTCTATTATCTCCCATTACATCAATAGCTACCGTAAGGGAAAAAAACCCTGCTAGGACACCATGTGAGCCATGTTTGTACGGGCTATCTTGGAAGTTGAGATGGGAACACAAATTTCAAACATAACGGGCCCAGGATCCTAGGGGGGGGGGAACACAAAATCCTCTATCAAATTCGGTTTCAGCGAGCCTGAAAACTTATTCTTGAAACACGCCTGGGTATTTTAACCCAGTTTAGTAATAACCTGCGCCATCGAAAGTGACGGAGGTTATGTTTCCACCCCTGTATGTGTGTGTGTGTATATATATGTTTTATTGTGGGTGGGTAGTTGTTTGTCAGCCAGATTTCTCGAAAACAGATGAATAGATTTGGACGAAAGTTAGTACACTTTTGGACTATGGCCCAATTTAGAAGTGCTCAGGAGGGACAAAATTGAAGATCACGAAAATACAAAAATTCCCATCTGTTAACATGGGGACAGATTTTTCCCCATATCCAAACTCAGTCAAAACTTATCAGATTTTGATAAAACTTGGTGGACATATGTAGAATATTATTCCTCATTGTCCAGCCCAAAATGGTCCGTGTCCGTTGATCACGACGGACAAATGGACATATTGTATTTTTTGAAATATGATCAACAATGAGTGGCAGAGGTATGGCTCTACTGAGTGCCCCTCTAGTTCATAAATAAAATCACACCCAATGTGATTAATATAGGGGGCTTCTTTGAATAAACATAGTCGAACGCGTAGACATCCCTTTTATTATCGTAATAAATGATAAGTTCCGAAAAATAATTTCCTTCCACATTTCATATTTATCAGAATTGAAATTGTAAGGAGGACCTAAAAACCAGTAATGAACATAATTATATACTCTTTTAAGCTTTGTTTGCGGTTACTGTAATTCCAGTACGTTTCTTCCGAAGCTTTGAAACAAATAAAATATAGTTCTGGGAAAGTCTATCTTTAAAAGTGCCAAAAAGATATTTAGTAACAGACTACTATAATTAATATATATTTTGATGCTACTCTGGTTATAAAAACTGTATTAATTTATAGACACAAAAGCTGAAGTATTTAAACATAAACGTATGTGATTAAAATAACCAATCATTATCAGTTGGTTCTGTAGTTGTCCATAAAACATGCTACAGCAAAAAGACGTATTGTCACTCGCCTACATTACTCATGTAACACTAAAATGAAATCTTAAAGTTAATCCAATGTCATTGACCAGAGCTGTTTCTTATTCGATGACGAGGAACCCACTTTGAGACTAATAATGGCTGGAGACCTGATGAGGACAAAACCTTGTCGAAACCTTGTACATTTGCTGTTATGTTAAATTTATATTAAAGTTTTTCTTCATTACCCATTCAAGCCGTCTCCAGGCATTATTAGAGCTGTTTCTTGTTGTTTAGATCACTGCACTGACGTAAAGACGTCACAACCATCGTTGATACACTGGGACCTCAATATAACTTTTTATGAACTTTTTCAACTAAACGTAAATTAAATACATATACTTTCCAAATGTACAAACATAATACAGGTGATGTATGAATTAAGTACATTACAAATGTTCAAAAATAAATAAATAAAATTAGTCAATATACTTTTCTTTTTAAATTGAAATCTTATTCTAATCATATATATATATATATGTTATTATAATGGAAATGCAACTTATTTATCATATAATTTCATAATTTTATTTCCTTTTCTATAAGTCTTAGTAACTGTTTTCACGGTTTTCTAATTCCTACTGACTTTACACAACCAATTACTTCTGCCCTCTTACTACCATCTTTATAAAGTGGCGCCAAAAAAATTATAAAATATTTTTCGAAAAATAATCTCTTATGTTTTACATTACACTCCCAAAAAGGAAAAACATGAAAACATGGTTCTTTCAGAATTTAAAATTTTCTCATGATACATTCATTAAAATGTTTACTGGCATATAAAATATATAAATATGCATTTTATTCATATAGTAAATGGCTGTAATAAAATTAAAAAATATATAGATATGCATTTTGTTCAAATAGTAAAAACTTAACGTTTTTTTTTTTTTGGGGGGGGGGGTATAACAGAAAAGTACCTCAATTTATGTTTAGTGGAACGCTTCTGAAAAAGTTGTAAAGCGAAACGTTGAGTGTCCAGTTAAATAATAACAATAAATCTTGGTGTTTTAAGGTCGTTTATCTCAAGTATTAAAATGTCTTTTATATACCAATATGCACTACAGAAATTAAACAATGAGGTTTGATTATTTGCGGGAGAAGTTTGATTATTTGCCAATGTGGTGATTTTTGTAATATAGATAAATAACAAGCATCGAAAGAGCGGTATTAAAAATAACATTTTGTTTTTAAAGAACAAGTAACACCTTGAAAGTACTGATTTTTTTTAATAAAATGAATTTGTTTGTTTGAATTTCGCGCAAACCTACACGAGGGCTGTCTGCGCTAGCCAACTCTTGAGCTACTATTTTACCAACGAATAGTGGGATTGAACGTCACATTATAACACCCTCACGCTGAAACGGCGAGCATCTTTAATGGGACGGGGATTCGAACCCGCGATCCTCAGATTGCGAGTCGAGCTCCCTCACCACCTGGCCATGCCGGGCCCTAATCAAATGTAAGCTGTAATGTTTAATATTATATGTTTTATGCATTTAAAGAAACAAGAGATTCAACCAAATGATATAACCTGCCTTGTGCAGATTAGACGCGATCCTTTTCATGGCATTTTACATAATAAATCACACTATTTTGTTTAACAAAGCTATATATGCATTTATTATAACGGAGAAAAAAATCGAAATTCTATGTTTGTAAATATAAATCATATATTGAAAGGTGACTACTCAATCCTCTGAAATTTTAGAGAATAAGTGAAATAATGAATTTGGTTACACGTGAAACCTATTTATTTCTATTATATTAAGTTTACATCACAACTGATTTGGTGTTATTGTTACACAACGGAGTAATAAGCAATCTCAACAGGCAGTACTACTGACCTTTACTTAAAAGTTTACAACAGAACTGATTTGATGTTGCTCTTATACAATTAAATAACAAGTAGTTTCAACAGGCAGTACTACTGACTTGAGTTTGACAGTTTAAATTTTTGGCTAGTTTCACAATATAGCATAATATTTGATTATATTCGTGCCATATTATAATCAAAAAACTTAGTGCTGTAACTGTGCAGTTGCGGCAACAGGATTGCATTGCTTTGTCTTAATTTTTGTTGAGTAGTTTCAGATCGGACACAAGGATTATAATTTTTTCCTATTTTTGCGCCGCCAACTATACCATTTTCGTTATACTTTCCTTATATAGCATTATCCTAATTTTTTTATGCGAAAGATCTGTAAAGAGAATGGCCTAAGTACTTTTAGTAGGTGTATAAAAATGTTTAACAGGTATTTATTTATTATTAAAAACACATTAAACCCTATATTAATTCATGTTTGTTTGTGAATTTGTTTGTGTGCGAACTCCTCCTATAGAGTTTTGTAAATGTAAGGCCTAAAATTCCTATATTATTTAACTACGGCAGTTAAAACTACATATATTTACTGTTAAATTGTCCATTTTCACAATGAAACCACTGACATGATTGCTATCAGTACACTCTAACTAGAGAGAATTGAATAAAAATATTTGAGCTTCCGTAACCTAGTAAGCGCTGAACGTTTATTGGTTGTAAACAGTTGCCAATCAGGTTTTTTTCGTCTCTCAAAACCAGAGCTCACCAGGTAGGTTTGTTGAACCACATTTTTACATTATTTTTAGAAGTCTGTTATTAGCACAGAACATACATTTGAATGGAGGTCAGAGTCATACATTGTACAAATGGATGTATTCTTACATGGCCGTTTCGTAACAAGCTTTAAAAAGATTTTCTTAAATCAAAGTTTGTTCTCACGACAATAGTTTGATTATCGTGTGGTTTTATCCCATCTACTAAACTGAAAATATATGCCGAAAACCGAAATCACGCGATTTGAGTTCCATTTCCTCAAAGTTCAAAACGGTGTGAATGTATTAAAATATTATTTTAGTGCACATTTTAATGGGTATCGTACAACATTATGGATTTAAAACATCTTGACACACGAGAAAAAATATAAAACTTAATTCGTTGTTCTATTCAATAATGGTCACTGAATTATATCGGTTTCCTTGTTAGTAACCCTGGGCAAGGGCAAATGGAAAGGCTTCTTGTAATGGTGAAGTATATATATATTTTGAGTTGTGGTGAGTGAAAAGGCATTCCCAAAGGAACGGTCTTTGGTATCTTAGCACTATTATTAAATAGTGTTATATATCTTGGTTGAACCAAAAACACAAATGATACTTTAATATTCCCACTCTCATCAAAAGTTAGTGAAGTAAATACTAAAACATCTCTATAATTTTATCATCAACAAAAAGTTTTTGTTTGGAATTAAGCACAAAGCTACACAATGGGCTATCTGTGCTCTGCCCACCACGGGTATCGAAACCCGGTTTCTAGCGTTCTAAATCCGCAGACATACCGCTGTGCTACTGGGGGGGGGGGCTCAATAAAAAGTGATTTTTTATTCAGTTTGAAAGCTTTTTAAAATTTTGTGTAAATGAAATAACTGATTTACAAATAAGTTGTTTTAAAAAGTAAGAAATAAATCAGATAATCCTTTGATAGCAAAATATTTTCTTTACGAGTTAAAGATTTGAGAAAATGCTTACTGGCACTAAAAATGGGTGGATATATACATATATATATATGGAAAATTTAAATATGCAATTTGCACTTTATTACATTTCATTTTGCGATCCGCAGTCTCAGAGGCTGTAAAAAAAGAGTCTATGTATTTAATGTCTGTTTGTTTTATTAATTACTATAATCAGATGATTATTTTGTGAAATAACACATGCTCTAGTTTGGTTTAAGGTGTTTACATATACTACACATTGAAATAAACAAATAGATGTCTACATTTACAAATACAGAAACGTTCATTATGCTTGTTTATTTAGATTTTTAAAAAAATGTTCTTGTAGTGTGTGTGAAGTTTATTAGCCACTCGTTAAAAGTAGTTACAATAGTATTTTAGCTCAACTTTTATTATAAAGCATTAGTTAATCAATTGATTGAAAATCATTAGACCTAATAATTGGATAAAAAATCGCATTTGACTGCATATGTTTTGGGTATTTTTAGTCAGAGGCGGATAGAAATAGTGTTTCGAGTCTATATTTGTATTGTTTTTATTCGTCAAGATTGTGTCAGTACATGGTTGTATCATCCCCAATGCATTAAAAAGTTTACACTATGACAAAAAAAGTTGAATATAGGAACCAATTGCAGTGACAGATAGCAGAACTTTACTGAAAAGGGGTTTGAATAAAAAAAGAACAAATTCACGACGTTTCAGAAATTTTCGTTGTCTATCTTTAGGTCAGAATAAAAATTAATTGTACTTTGTTTTATGATGAAGATTTGGCGTGATTGGTTGATACTACTGGAACCTCACTGGTTAGTTAAGTTGACCTGATTTTGGTGTCCTAGGTACTACTTCCTGCCTGTTGATGATTGGCAGCCATGAACGGTCCAAACCTATATTTTTGTTGAGTAAGGGCTTTAGTATGTATTTTCTTAATATTTCTTGCCTACTGAAACTTAGCCGAGTCAATGAACCTGTGATTATCTCATTTGATAGTATAACCAGTTAAAGAAGCTTGTTTTGCAATAGCGGAATTTTGTGTAGTCTTTATTCATATACTAAACGTCGTGCTGTCTCCTCCAAGTAGACCCCTTTGCAGGAAAAGGGGAAGATGAACGATTTTTGGAATGCCATCACATGGCCTTCTTCTTTATTGAATCCCTTTTTTGGTCGCAAAGATCTGTTGTCTGTGTTAAGCATTTGGCGCCTATCTTCACCTTTATTTCACTATGAATACATTACTAGCTAAATCATCGACTAAATACTTTTCTTTGAATAATAAAATACGGTACATAATTTACTCAGATTGAAGTGTTATAAAATGTTTCAATGTAAAGCATTGTTAATGTATCTGTCTGGGAAGTGTTGGACGACGTTTCAAGCTGCTAGAGCAGGTCTTCATCAATAACACCTTTCAAATATCTTCTGTCCGAACTTTCTCTCAAGCAGAAATTCTTTCAAGTAAACAATATACGTGCAGTTAATAATTTTTATTTTTCTTCAGCTTAAACCTTTATATAAACAAATAATATGTAAACATAAAAAAACATGAACATCGTTCTTGATAAAGCTGCAAATAATTAGAATTTTATTAAGCTTCAGGGAACAATTTTTAAAAAGTGTGATTTACAATCAGTCTGCTTTCATAGAAAAGTGAACATTCTGCTTACAGTTTATATTGAATTACAAAGTGTATTCTAGATTTTATTCAAAACAACTAGAATACATTAGCCAATAAATTCCCGGTAGTTAGTGGTCATAAAACATTTATAAGTATGACAAATGAAAAGCGACATTGTTGTTGAAGAGATTTATGAACAATTTACGTTTTGCCAAGTCTAGTTAGTGTCAGACTACTGTATCACCTGTGAATCTAACACATTCGTGCAGCATTTTGTTTTTAGAAGCATTTCTGGGATGATTTTTTTTTCTTGTTGTTTATGATAAAGCTACTAAGACTATCTGCTGCCGTCCCTAATTGTGAGCTAACGACCATAGGAAGGCATGGGTAGTTTCTCATTCCATACAGAAAGGTTGGTGGACTGTGTTTCATCGAATGTAGCAAAATTATTATATTGTTTTAAGTTCAGTAACGGAAAATTTAGATAATCGTGTTTCAATCCCTTGTAGGAAATTTATCGGATTTTATATTATTCAGATGGTTGTGTTTTACTGTTCCAATTTGTTTGTAGCAATACTTAGAGGATTTTTCCCTATAATGTAGCAAAACTTGTATGAATTATTTTCTTTTTGTTACAGCAATACTCTATGAAACATCACCATTCATTGCTGTGTTTCATTCAACATAGCTAGTTAACTTTAGTAAACTGTTTGAGTTTATGTAGAAAATTTAGAGGACTATCTTTCATTCAGTTTAGTTAGACGATTGTTATTGTAAAAGTAATATTCTCTTTCAATAATGTCATTCATGATTCGAATGATTAAAAACATGTAGAAAGTTAGTGAACTGTGTTTTATTCAAATTAGTCACTAAATTTTTGTGAAATATGTTTCAGTTAATATACAAATTAAGTGGACTGTGATTCATTGAACGTAATCAGTAAATTCAGTGAACTGTTTCAATTAATGTTAAAAACCGTTGGAAACTGTTTTTCATTTAACCTATTCAGTAAGCGTTTAAATGAAGTGTGTTTCAATTTATGTGGAACATTTACAGGGCTGTGCTTCATTCAACTTCGTCACCTTTATTGAAATTTGTTTTAATTTATGTAGAAAATTTAGAGCACTGTTTCTTTCAGGGTAGCTACACTTCAGTGGATTACCTTTTTTCAGTCTTGTGAAGTGTAGGGTTATGTTACATTCAGTTTAGTGTATTTTGATGAACTTATTTAATTTTTCATCATCAAAGTTTCAGTGTAAAGTGCTCAAAAGCTCTTTTTTTTCTCATCACTGTGACGGATTTATTATTACATATATATATATATATATACGTTTTAATATCGATATTTGTTTAAGTTGAATTTATATTTAGAAATGTACTTAACTTATGGGCGCTCGACTCGCAATCTGCGGGTCGCGGGTTCGAATCCCCGTTACACCAAACATGCTCGCCCTTTCAGCCGTGGGGGCGTTATAATGTGACGGTCAATCCCACTATTTGCGCGAAATTCAAAACAAACAAACAAACAAACAAACTTAACTTATACTGTTAAATATGTATTGCGAAACTCCCGCCTATTTTCTAAAGTTTTAGAAGATTTTCGAGTGTAAGAATGAACAATATATGTGTGTACGTAAACTCTAATACGTAACATCACTGAGTAGGATTTTAGTGTTTTACGTAGTTTCTGAAATGCATACCTCAGAATAAAAGAAATTAAATCACTTCTTTCATATTCCATACTGGACTCTTTATTTGGATAACTTTATGTTGGAAATACGTACAATGACAAAATGTCTCTACTATTTTCAGCACTTGAATGAAAAAAAAAAAAACTTGATAATTTTTTCAACATTTCAAATGGGGTCTTTATCCTCACAAACCTTGAAGGTTTATTAATGGGGTGGGGAAATAATTACTGCAGTTAAGGAACTGAACTGTGCCTTGTGCTTCTTTCGTAAGTACTTCCAAGTTCTTCAAATTATATTGTAGAAGTAACATTATTTTTAAATGAGGTCATTCACAACTGGAAATAGTGAAGTGTTGCAGAATCATTTCTAAATATGACGAGAAACTGGTGCATTGGTTTATGTAAATACTAAAATATGAAACGTTTTTCTAAATATCTCTGGTGTGTTTATCATAAACTTATAAAAATAAAACTGGATTTACTTGACTTTCAAAGAGATCATTTTGAGAATAATGTTGTTAATTGTGTTTTTATTTACTGAGTTATTAGAATAATTTTAAAATAACTATCAAGTACACGCTAATTTTTACGAAACATCTTAATTAGCAAACACATTTTACCTACTGATTTAAATACTTTCATCGTGCTATTTGATATTTTCCAAACAGAATAATACCGAACGTTGTGATGGAAAAGAATTATTTTTCTTTTATCTAGTTATCTGCTCCAGGAACGATTAATTAAATAAAAACGAATGCAGCTTCTTTTCTAAAAAAAAGTTTGTATTATAAAATAATAGTATTCAAAGAACACTTAGTTTTCAATAATCATATGTTCTTACAACACCCGAACTGAAAAACCTACAGAGGTACGCTCTTTTCAAAATGCGCTAGGCAATACAGAATAATTTAATTTATCTTTTTTTCTTCTTCATTACATGCAGTGAAGTGCTTTACAAGATTTTCTTATCTCCTAAAACTTGTTTTTCCTTATCTCAACATGTTAGCTTACTTGGTCATGAAAACTTATCTTCACGAATAACCAGTTTTGTACGAATCGACAAAATCAGATTTTCTTTAAGTAACTAATTGCTTTAGGTAATTTTATACACTTATCAGGTTTTTAAGTACAGATTATGGCCTCGTAGCTATTGCCTCTCAGTGGCAAAGCGGTATGTCTACGGACTTACAATGCTAGAAACCAGGTTTCGATATCCGTGGTTTGCAGAGCAAATAAACAAACAAGGCTTACGTATAATTTGAACCTAGTACAAACGAGCTTGTTTGTTTGTTTTTT
>NW_013665728.1:562622-569149 GCF_000517525.1 Limulus polyphemus | reverse complement strand
CATTATAACGCCCCACGGCTGAAAGGGCGAGCATGTTTGGTGTGACAGGGATTCGAACTCGCGACCCGCAGATTGCGAGTCGAGTGCCCTAACCACCTGGCCATGCCGAGCCGACACAAACTCTCGGATTACAGTTTATAGCAACAAGTATTAGTGTTGAACTCTCTCAAGTTTTACTCCTTTCAAAATATATCTTTTTTGCCACACGTTTAACAGCTTCTATTTGTTGCCAGATGGATCTTTATTAAGTACAATAACCTGTATGTTGAATATTCCCATTTTTCAACTGAACAATTGTTGAAAATCTTAGTAAAAGTTTTTCCAGAACTATGTCTCCAAAGACGTTTTTCCTAGTCGACTCACTGAGCCTACTGAATCTGATCGCTACATTGTAAGTGTCCTCAATGATTGTCTTGTAATGTTTCGTTTATTTTTATTTCAAAATTTTTTTTAAATGCAAAACTCATTTTTATCGTAAGAAACATGTTTTTTGGGTATCTATCTTTGTCTACGCAACGATCATGTCAAATGTTTACATGTTTTTGGGGTATCTATCTTTGTCTACGCAACGATCATGTCAAATGTTTACATGGTTTTGGGTATCTATCTTTGTGAATCGAAACTGCGAATTTTTTATTAGATATTTTTAGGTTCTGCATAACAATCAATACCGTCTAAAAGGATCTACTTCACATCCACTCATTCTATATACACATATTATTAATCGCTTGCAGAATAGATAAAAAACCGGCAATATTTTATAGAGGAAATAATTTAAAAGGAAGACTTAGTTCACCGTACAGTTTTTAATTCAATTTTGCTGTTTCGGAAATAATGTTTATGTTTATGATAGATATTCCTTTTTTTATATCGTGAAATATAAAACTTTCATATCCCTTTGATATTTTCATGAAGAATTTTACCTTTAGCGAAACTCAAAACTTTACTTTTGTCTGTTGTATTTCCTACATTTGAAAGTGGCTTATAAACTCGTTATTACAAGTTATCGAACAAGAAGCATTAATGGAGAAGAATACTTTTTAAACATTGTTTTTTTGAATTGACTTCAATCTAGAACAAATCTAGAAAGAAAAGTTATTAGCATCAGAGATGTTTAACTATACAGTTTAACTTTTACTTATACACTTTTCGGCTAATAACACTATACTGTAGAGTTCAGATTTTCCTGCTATATTTTCTATTTTTTAATAGAAATTTTTTGTCCAAGTTCATCTAACCGAAAGGGCATATAAATAAACTACACACTTGCACTTCTAATTGCTTTAATTCCTTTGTATCCCTTTTCTACCTGTAAACACATCACTATTTCTATTAATGGAATCACGGTACCTGCCTAAATATAACTTAAATTGTTTATTTAAAAAACAAAACCTACAATTAGTCCAGTAAAACAAACGTCTTCCTTCGTGCGAAAAGCGGGCAAATTTCTGCCTACAGCTATTAGATACCTGAAAGCAAGATTCTAGTTCGTTGCTTAAGTTATAAAACGTCTTAATATTAACCAGATTTTTTATCCAACGCTATTTTTATATTAATTAATTAACATACATATTTAAAAAAAACAGAGGCGTCGGAAATGGAGGTGCTGGGGTTGCTGTAGCACCCCTACTTTTACATATTTGACTTATATAGCAACTGTAAATTATATTATTATGTTAATTTTCTAGGTAAATACCCCCAGACCCCCCTAGATTGAGCTACTTTTAGCAGCTCCTTATACTTTCTATCTGTCATTGTAAAATCTGCAAGTCCAGACAAGCACCCCACTTTACAACTTCTTCTTTCACCACTGTTAAAATTAACTTCTTGGATAACTTTCGTGCTTTTGTTTATCCTTATCAGGATAACCCAGGCATACAAAAATATCCGAGGAGTAAACAACGTTACCACATGTCACCCACTTAGCTTAAAATACATTTGAAGAACCTAAACAGACTTTACAACTATATCTTCAAATATTGCCAGCCAATACATTCATTAAAATATAGTCCATACTGGACAGCGAAATCACGCTTAGAAATCTTGATACCACGTGTTTGTTTAGATTATTAGTTCTACATATTTATCGTTCTTGAACGACAAATAAAGGAATGCACTCGTCACTAGCTTTTATATACACAGGCTTAAGGTCACGTGCTTACACTATGTGAGGTACTGAGTATAATACATTATCTTGAAGATGGTTTGTATACAACAATGCTTAACCTAGCTATAGTATTGATACAAAGTAACCACTCAAAGTATTACACATAGGCTTAAGGTCACGTGTTCACACTATCTGAGGTACTGGGTAGAATCTAATATCTTGCAGGTGGTTTGTATACAAGAATGTTTAAACTTCCATGCTCAAATCTTCTTCCTACTAGACAAAAAAAACAACATCGTTTTACATACAGATTACTGTCTTTTCTTAATTTTCTTGCTGCTAGTATTGGTACAAAGTGAACATTAGAATTAGTACGAGTTATTAGTGATGAGAATCCATCCAATTAGGTATTAAATTTAATACTGTGGGCAGCTTTACAGTGGAAATAGCTACAACTGTAAACTGGATATAACATCGAGTTTATTGGATAAAAGAAAGAATAGTCCTACGTGTCACTGGAGTTAATTCATCATTATCAAGTACAACAAAAAGTAAGAAAGAATTCAAGCTTAAAAGGGTCATTTCGTGAGTGGTTGTTCAGCCTGACAGTAAGTTCTTGACCTTAGGTATTGACATCAGACGTTTGGGTCAGACCCATTTTGTAGATATTGGGGTGTACCTGAGTGCTTATCGATGGTAGGCTTAAGAGATCTTATTCAGATAGCTTCTTTAGGTTTTGCAATACCGGGATTACTTTCATGATGCAAAACTTTAGCTGCTTCAGTTAGGTTAATGTTTTTACACGTGTTCGAATGATCACCAGCAAGAGAAGTTAGTTTGTGCTTGTGTTCATGGAGTCCTTTGTATATAAGATTCTCCACATTACATAAATTGTATCCTATATGATATATTATTTTATTTGTGGTTTTGTGGATCTATTTTCTTGATTTGCAAAGACGGGGTGCAATGGGGCTCCCCATTCTCACATCTTCAATTTCTAAGAGCAAGAACCTCTTGGCTTACTGAACAAACCCTCTCAAGTTGACCGTTTACGTTTGAATTATTTCTTACTTTTTATTTCACTTGATAATATAGACATTGTCTATATTCTTTCCTTTATTTCAATAATATCGGTATTACGTGTCATTTAAACAGTAGTGATTTAGTGATCTCGAGTTACTTACAGTGGAAGTGTTTCTCTAAAGCAAGGAAAACTGTGACGTTTGAGGTCATAGGAGAGAGCCGTCTTCATGTAATGTGTGATTAAGCAAGCTTTAATTGCTTAAAAGAAACATCTCCATTAAAAAAGATGTTCACAATATTAAATGTAACCACTCAAATATCTAAAAAACCAAGGAATAGAGAGATTAACTATTTATTCAATTCTGAGAATAATAATGGAACTATCCGTTAGGTTCATTTCTGGTTTTTAAGCCATAATGGCCACAGATTCTTAAAATCTAAGAGTACATCAGTGGCATAGAAAAAAAAAAGATCAAGATGGTCTGTTAGAACAGTTTTTGTAATTAGAAAAAGACACATATTCAGAAATCCTTTGTCGGAGACGCCTGGTCGTTAAACCAAGTTTTTAGAGTGCATAAAACACGTATATTTGTATACTCCTAAAGTTGTTTGGGATTTTTGAAGGTTGTCTTTAAGTGTGTAGAAGCTTCGAAGACAAAAAGGACTGCAACTGAGGAGAAGCGGTGTTGAGGAATTTGAAAATTTGATATTTTAAATACAAATATTCATCACCTAGATAATAAAGTGTAAGGGTGATAGAGAGTTTATCAACTGTAGGCAAAAGTAAAGACTGTGTAGTATTAGAAATAGGCTGCATTGTCTGTTTAATGTTATTTCCCACAAAATCAAGTGGGAAATATTTCTTTCGCAACACGTTTAATTTTAGCCAATTCTTGTTTGAAAAAGGAAATATTGCTACAATACGTTGTTCACGCCTGGTCAGAAGAAACCAAGATTGCATTTAAAAAGATATAAAATTTTCAAAGTTGTAATAAAAACCCGTATAAATCTGTCTTTGAAAGCAACTCACATGAAAAACAGACGAGGTTTATTCAACAAGTGTATCTAAAATAAGAAAATTCAAATTCAGAAGTATATTCAATATTATGGTATTGAATATTAACATGTGCTAAAAAAGAATTGGCTTGACCATTACTACTTGGTTATAAAGGGTTAAAGTGTCATTGACAGTAAGTTCATGCTAAGTAAACTCCTTTAGAAAAAAAGAGAGTTAAAAAACATTCACCTTACGGTTTTCAGTACCAATGGTGGAAACAATGGGCCTTTGTGAGTTTTTTCGTAATCCTTAAAGAATACTAGGGTGAGAACCAACAGGCCTTTATAATTGTAAATATAATGCTATGATAATGATGTCGTATTTAATTTTAAATAAAAACATTTAAAATTTAAATCCTCTGCTTGAAGTAAGATTTTGAGGGAGATTTTTAAATTTAGTTTGATGCAAAATGTGCTCAACTTCGTTAATATAATCAATTATATCATGTATAACTACTCCATTTCTTTTATCATACTTTGCGATAACAATATGTTTAAGGTACAAACTTTGGTGAGGCACCATTTCGTAACGTTGGTTTGTCACGATGGTTGTATTTGTAAAACGTATCAAATATTAGACTAGACTTATATGTGCCTGAATATTATAAAAATTCAGATCACGTTTAGCCTGGATTGGCTCAGCTTTTAATTAATAAAGAAGGGACTCAAAGCAGAACCATGTAGCGGAATAAATTGAGTTTAGGAAGTGGAAAAGCAAAGAACAAACCTTTACTTTGGACTGACTCTCTATTCACTGTAACTTAATTGATAATCCGACAGATTTGTGATGGTGCTTTCAGGATTATGCAAGAAACTATCTGTAAAGTTGGATCAACGAAGGAAATGTAATTTCCTAAAATGTTTAATATTTATTGTTTAATGTTTCATGAAAACTTAAGATGTGTATGTAATCCGTCCATCTAAAAACTCCTTATACTTATTAAAACAAAGTTGTAGATCTTTATAGAGTTTTCCGTTTCTTAAACTTGTTTTGTTTCTCCGCCTAACGAATGGAAACTTGAGCTTTTATGTATAGTATTATATACCTGTTAATTTCAAACCGGGCAAGAGATTGCAAGTTTGAGAAGTTCCCGGATAAAACAAATCCAATGAGCATTTATGATATTTTAAATACTTTTTTCACATTTCCTAGAAACTCTCAGACCGATGCTACCATATGATATTTTAATAGAAACATTCTTAGGAAACCTTAATATATTAATAAAAAGAACCGCGAAATAAAGAATGGTCCATATAGTGAAAGAAACACAATTTCGTAAAAATGAATAAATATGCAGAGAAATATTAAAAACACCCTCTGAAAATGTAAAACTTAACCATACAGCAAAATACACTCTGATATACTTATGTAGCAAGGGAATAATTAATATCTTATTGAAATTTGAATAAGCTCAAAGCAATTCAAAAAATGTAACTTATGAACTATAAAACAGAAGTTCTTTAACGTCTGATTTATCAAAACTAAGAAGCAGTAATATGCTTTTATTTATTTTAGGGCAAAGCTACACAATGAGTTATCTGTGCTGTGTTCGCTGCAGGGAAAGAACCCCGAGTGTTATAGTTATAAACTATCCAACTTACAGTAAAAAAGAGTTCATTTTAGATGTTTTTACAGTTCATATTAACCTTTGTATGAAGTTTGAATATATGCTACAACATAGCAATTTCCTTTACATACCTATGTAGTCACAGGAAAATTGGTTTATTTTTGTTTGTTTTTGAATATTGCGGTAGCTACAACTAATTTAGTAGTGATATACTAGATGGAAATGTTGGATTGACCGTCACTTTATAATGCCTATATTTGGTGGAACGGGATTTCGAACCCGCGACCCTCAGATTGCGAGACGAGCGCCCTAACCACCTGGCCATGCCAGGCCTCATACAAATGAGTTGCGCTATAGTCTTTGTAAATAACGGCTGAAAGGGTGAGCACGTTCGGTGACGGGATTCGAATTCGCGACCCACAGATTCTGAGTCGGATACCCTACCCACCAGACCAAAACTGATTATATAAACACCAACATGAATATTTACATTAAATATAGAACTCAAATTTTATAATAATATCGAAACACCGAGTAGCCCAAAAGCTGGCGGTGAATGCTGTTGACCTTTCAGTCTAACAGTTCTAAATTAGGGACTGTTATGCGTAAATAGCCCTTGTGTAGTTTTGCGCGAAAATTTTAAATCAAACAAAACACAACATTGGTTTAATTTAAAAAAATAATGAAATCGACAGATGTACACACTGAGTGGTTACAAGTAAATAGACACCTACTTTTTCGTCATTTAACTGATTTATGCTAACTAATTTGTG
>NW_013665728.1:559345-562013 GCF_000517525.1 Limulus polyphemus | reverse complement strand
ATTCATGTGAATATGACTGAAAATTTTCATTTTTTCTCAAAAGATGGTGTCTATTTACTTGTGACCATGCTGTGTATTGTCCTTTTATTTCTTTTTTCTTCAATAATTCCATAATTATTTCCAGTACTTGTATATACAGGGTGACCATAAATTATTGAACCACATTATTAATTGCATAGACTGAAGGCGCTGTTTTTAAAGTTTCGCACGCGTGCCCTTAAACGTAAAGTGAAAATTTCATTTTAATAAATAGGTCAAAGCTTGTGAGTTGGATTAAACTCCAACCAATAGGGTTCGTTGTTTTTTTTCTCGCCTCGGAAAGAACAGGTATTGGAAGATACAAAAAAAAATTGTGGAACACGATGTAATAGTTCAAATACCCTTTCAAGCCATTCCTGTATATAATATTTAAACGCTTTTGCGAAAAACACATTTATATCTTTCTTTCCATTTTAGTTACTCTCTCTCACTGCATCTAGCTTACATAAAAGCACAATTTTCGACATTTCGAATTGGTCACATTAAATAGAGAGAAACAAGAAGTTTTAATCTCATTTTGACTTTACATTGTTGGAGGTGGAAAGTGGAAACTGAACTATTAGAATCCCTAAATACAAAAATTAATTAAACAAAATTTGAGGTACTTGTATTGAATGAAATAACGTTTCGCTCATAAAATGAAGGCAACTAGACTGTTTACTATCCTAGTTTTTTTACTTTATGTGTACGTTGTAGCATCCAACATAGCTCGCAACTCTAGTGTTATAAGAAAGCATGTCTTAAAGAAGAATGGCGAAATGGCGAAGAATAACGACATCGTTTACCAGATATGGAAAACCATGGAGAAAAAGGCGGAGAAAACGGCTCAGGTTATCATAAGCAATATTAAAATGCCTATATTAGAGACCCTGAAAGTTACAAACGTTTCTCAGCCTTGTATATCTAGTATTTTGTCTCTGATGTCAGGTTTGACCTACACGAAAACATGGGCCGCTCAGAGTAAGTCATGAAAATTTCATTAATTATAAAATATTGCTTCTGATATAGGAAAAAATAATTACTTGCAAGAGTGTGTAAACAGAAAAATTGAGGAAAATTCAACGCCACCTGATGTGCAGCTTCTTAAAATTATAGTATGGTTATAATAATATATTTTATATGATGTTACTTAGTAAAGAGAATACCATCTAGTAACAAAAATATTACCTAAAGCAAATCAAAGAGAACATCAGTCGCGGTTATTGTAAACTGACATTAAAATGGCAATAATAACTAAGAGTGCTCACTGTTTCTTGAATCACTTAAAATTCCTTTAACATTACATTGTATATTGTAAAAAAAAACTTTTGTATTGTCTTTGACTAAGTTTATTTATTTCTGAAATTTTCTTATTTATTAGAAAATGTCAAACGTTTTAGTGAATTTAATATAAAATTCCGTTAAAATTGATGGATAACAGGAGGAGTGCTGCTGGATTTACATCGTATTTAAATGCTCATATAACAAAAAAAAAGCTAAATTATTCAAACCCTTGATTGAATCAATGCAGTTTGCTAAAGGAACTCGAGACTCGCTTACCTTTTTATGCTTTTTCTTGATTTTTTTAATTAATAAGAGTTATACAATTATCTCTATCAATAATATTTTTGAACACTGATGCTCTAAAACGAAATATTCTTCCATCACCCTGTTAAGATACTTCAGGAAGGTCGTGAAAACCGTTTGAGCACTCTCACTGTCAACCTGAAAAAGTAAAATCTTATATACTCCTATTTAGTTATATATAAATATATACTCATGTAGTATGAGCAGCGTAACACTATATCTCATACTGTACTGCTTTGGCGAATCTTTTAGTGATTGATGCATCTGGAAAGATACCAGAAGGAATCCTTCGAGGCACGATGAGTGCGTTTGGATCATACGACGAGTGTGTTAGTATTAAAGCTGATGTAGAAAATTTTCGAGGACAATACTGCACTGTGGAATTTCACCCACATTTACCTCCAGCACCCCACTTCCAAAGCATTGCCAAAGGTCTAGATATCTTTCGAAATTTCACAGCGCCAGACAAGGTGAGTCCATTCAAACACGACATAAACGTTATACTGAGCACATGAAGATATTTATCTGTCTATATGTTTATCTCATAAATGAGAATTATTTACTATCGAACTAGCGACGCTCGTGTTTTGTTTTTAATCAACATCTCAAAAACTAAATCATATTTATATAGATGTTAACACTTGTATTATCAACGAGAGTCCAGAGACACATCGGCTTTTTAAACACATATTTCGAAGTTATTTATGCATAGCAAATTCCTCGTATGTTCATGACTCTGCTTGCCACAGGGTCTCTAATAACATACAAGTCTTATCAAAAATAGGCCCGGCATGGCCAGGTGGATAAGGCGCTCGACTCGCAATCTGAGGGTCGCGAGTTCGAATCCTCGTCCCACCAAACATGCTCGCACTTTCAGCCGTGGGGGCGTTATAATGTCACGGTCAATCCCACTATTCGTTGGTAAAAGAGTAGCCCAAGAGTTGGGGGTGGGTGGTGATGACTAGCTGCCTTCCCTCTAGTCTTACACTGCTAGGCCCTAAATTAAAATCGTTACTAAACAAAAATTATTTAGAATCACACAATACCAACGTCATTTACAAAA
>NW_013665728.1:556874-558528 GCF_000517525.1 Limulus polyphemus | reverse complement strand
TTTTCTTCATTACCCATTTAAGCCGTCTCCAGCCATTATTAGTCTCAAAGTGGGTTCCTCGTCATCGAAAAAGATAACTTCTGATGGTATAGCTCCTGTTCTGCAACAGTGGGGGGTTGCTCTGTTACTTTTGAGCGCCAAAGCCTGCAGAAACTTTTTCTAGTGCGATCAGAACAGAATTATCACCCTATTCTCTGTGAACAGCGGTATCGTACAGTTTATGACCTCGTGGAAATACCGTTAATTTTCAGGATAATTTTGTTAGCGTAGCTGTTTGTATTCTGTGGCCTTTACGGAGTTGTTTGTTTTTAAACGTCGAGGTTATTTTTAGATGAAATAATGAAAATGATATATTTGTATTTTCGGGAGTATCAATTTAATTATCGGTAGGCTGTATATTCGAATTTAGTGTAACGTGGACTGGATGATTCTAACCGTGTGAAGGTAGCCAACTATATGTATGATTGGTGTTGTAAGTGAGAAGTAAGTTTTAACCAGTAACATTTGATTATTTGAATAAACTTTATTAGGGGCTCATGAAGCACGAAAAATCCAAGAATCACAGCTTTATTCAATACTTTTGGCGAACCACAGCTACGAGTTTTGTTAAACTAAGCAGTTTGTTTTAACCAGTAACATGCACTTCTTATCAGATTACAAATTTTCATGTTGTAACGTGGATTATTAGGGAATAGTACTTGAGTCTTATTATACGTAAGTCAGCCATTTTTAGCCAATAAAATTTGACTGAGTACCAAATTCAATATTTGCTTTCGTATATATTAATGTAGTCATGGTACTATAGGAATATATTAAAACCAGAACTGTACCCAGCATGTGCTGGAAGAATAAATGCTTGCGTAATATATATATATGTGTATTCTATTTAAGCTAATAACACTGACTGTGTAATTGTTATTTATAAGCATTAAGAGTTGTGAATGCCTAGTTTGGTTTAGTTTGGTTTGAATTTCGCGCAAAGCTATACGAGGGCGTCTGCGCTGGCTGTCCCTAATTTAGCAGTGATAGACTAAAAGAAAGGCAGATAGTCAACAACACCCAGCGCCAACTCTTGGGCTAATCTTTTACCAATGAACAGTAGGATCGGCCGTCACATTATAACGCCTTCACGGTTGAAAGGGCAAGCATGTGAGGGGGATTCGATCCCGCGAGTCGAACGCCCTAACCACCAGGCCATGGTAGGCCTTGTTGATATAGAAATTACCGATCAACTTAAGAACTGTAAACAACACAACTCTGGTTCGTTATGTTGAAGAAAAATAGGCATTGGATTTTTATTTATGAATACCTAATCTCACTTTTAAAAAACAAACGCTGAGAATCGTTTGAATTCGAAATACGCATACGATATCTCGTTTTTAGCGACTTTGTTGAATATAATAAAGTTAAAGATCTTTGGATGATTCACGGTCTTAGTTCTGTAAAATTACATGCTTTATAGTATATTATTTTTATATTTCCCTATTATTAGGTATTTAATATTATCTCGAAAAATGCACACTATTTCAACTATCTTTCCTACCGTGTTGGAATCTGCTTGCCGTCAACATGTTCTAAAGAAGATCTTCAGAAAATGTCCGACAAAGGTATGTGATCCTATTAATGTTTTATATATATATATATATATATAGTT
>NW_013665728.1:554294-555874 GCF_000517525.1 Limulus polyphemus | reverse complement strand
ACGTTGTTCCAAAGTCTCTTCCTGTATTTGAGCAGCCTGTCTTGCAGCTTGTGCTTGAAGTATTTGATTGCGTTCTTCTGTTTCAGCTGCTCTTTGTGTTTGCATTATTTTAGCGGCAGAAGACTTTCCATAGTAAGAGCGTTTCTTGGGTGGCATAATCACCTGTATCACTACACAATAATTTGCAATTCACAAAGTTACTAAATCACTTATGAAACCACTTAGCACTATTTAAAGAAAACTGTTTTTGGAAATACTGAATTAACAGCAAGGTGATCTGAGTGTCTCCCGCCATAGCGCTTTCTATCTGCAAAACGTGCTTTGTATGTTTATTTCAAAAAACTGTGTTACAAAAAATGGCACAATAATCAGTAATTGTCAATTTCGTCATTAAATACTAAACCAAATATAAAATAAGTAGCACCATTAAATTTCTTGTAAAAAAACTGGTTATTATGAAGTTATTTTGAAATTCGTAAGTTCAACCGTTTGGTTTCCTATAGCGAACAAAATAAACAAACTTCCTCTTTTATATATATATATATATAGATTTATTAGGAAATCTGTACATTGTGTGTGTATTTCATCACACCTAGATTTATATAAAAATCACCCAGATCATTATTTATGATAATCAGTTAATCAACCAAAACAATACAATGATTTATGGGTGCACGAGTTAAATAATATTTTATGAGACCTACCAATAATTTATTCTATTGGTGACACTTATACTAGTATGACGTGCCTGTAAATTTTATGTAACTTCAGAGACCGTCGTAAATTAGTGTTCCACTTTCATTTGATGAATGTTTTTGTTTTAAGCCATAAATTCAAGACATATGTGAAAATGGTCTCTTTACTGAATTTCTGTCATGATTTATGATATTTATATGAATAAGTATTAGAGCATCTATGATTAAAGTGTACTTGCAAAGTGATTAAAAAAAAATATTCCCCAAACCTTTATAAAAATGTATGATTCTTTACTTTTTTCTTTTTAAGTTTTCATGAAGTGCTAGAGCTTTATCATTTTATGTAACCTAATTAGCTGTCTGGTAACTCTTTGGTAGTGTCTTCCTGGATGTATATGTCCAGCCAGGTGAAACGCTGTGAAGTGAAAGAAGAACTAAAGCTGGAGACGTTTCAAATATTTGTCATGTAAGTTTTTGATTAGCTTGTATTTAAAAAATACAAAACCTGACATTTTTTCGACTCTGCATTACACATCTAAGATTGATGGCTTCATACTACGACCGATGTTGTCCAGGTGTTAACGAACTGGCCTATGGATCTGCGGGTACAAAGTTGACTTTCTGTTACTGCTAAAATAAAATCACGCTCCGCACTTTGGAGCTATGGAAGCTTTATAAGGGTGACGGTCAACTCACACTACTCGGTTAGACAATAGTCGCCCAAGAGTGGGCTGTTGGTTAGCTGCCTTCATTCTAGTCTATCATTTTTTTGTTTTTTTAGATTCGACTAAGAATAAATAAACGAATAAAAGAGAACATTTGACATTGCTGATTTGGATTCAGTTTTGTTTGTTTGTAATTAAGCACAAAGCTACACAATGTGCT
>NW_013665728.1:544268-554284 GCF_000517525.1 Limulus polyphemus | reverse complement strand
ACCACGGGTATCGAAACCCGGTTTCTAGCGTTGGATATAGTTTTTAATACTAAGTTAAATGTTTGTAAATCTTTTCTATATCTAGTTTTATCATAACTTATATTTTTATTCTTCTGTAATAATTATGTTACCCGGAGCAGAAGTGTATTCATATTGAAATAAACAAAGAACAAATGATAAAGCTGAAAACACATTTTAAAAAATAAAATTTCAATAAGAACTTTAATTACGTAGGTGTTGTGCTGATGCAATAGATATGCTTAACATTTATACTTTTAACTGTTTATCAAAAATGTGTTGGAACTATCCTAATACGATAACAAGACAGTGAATTATAATTTTGTATGTATAAAATTGTAATACATTTTAGAAGTATGATTTAAGTTCTCTTATTCCTCTATTAGAGGTATTTTCCTTGCTGTTGGTTGTCTTGTTATATTCGCCACCTTCATAGACATCTATCAAAGAAGATCAGATAGGAAAAACGAACATATGAACATCTTGAAATGTAAGTATATTACTCGACGTGTTTTGATACAGCAGTTAAGAAACTATAGAGTCACTTTTCCAAACGTATTCCAAAATTTAAGGTTAATATAAATAGAAGTTTAGAAAGTAGAAAAAAAAACATGCAACAAAAATAGTTGCATTTCATCAGCATCTCAAAAATGATGGATATTGTTTGTTTCAAGATCCTGCAAAATTAACCAATAGCTTTATGCTTTGATGTATGGAATCAAATAAAAACTCAAGAAACCCCTATTTTATTATCCTTGTAGGCACATCGACAGACTATTTACTGACTTTTTCTTTGTACACAAATGGCAAGAAGCTATTTAGCACCAAGTCAGCCAGGAATACAATTGGAGCTCTCCATGGAATCAGATTAATATCAATCCTTTGGATAATTTGGAGTCACACATACTTTTTTATCAACTATCAAGTTTTTAGTAAGTATATGTTTTTGTTTTCAGGCACTAATCTATTTTTTTCGGATTTAAAAGAACTGACATTTTTTTTGTATGGTTATATATATAAACAAATACTATCAATTAAAGTACAGACAAACTATATTTGGTATTTAAAGATTAATAAACTCACAACAAAGAAGGTTCGAGAATAATGAACAAATTTTTGGGCACTCTAGATTCGTGAAAAATGAAACAATATAGGAAGTTTTCAAAGTTACATTAGTGGACACCTAGATGGCTCAGCCGTAAGTTTGAGGGTTTACAACGCTAAAAATTGAGTTTCTAGACCCGCGGTGGGCAGAAACACAAATAAATAATTGCGTAGCTTTTCGTTTAATAACAAATAAATATCATATTAGCGGAGAGAAATTAGCATACTTATGAAATCAAATACAATTTGTGGAAAGAAATACCACTGAGCTACGTGTGATTTTTTGTTAAAAAAAATTCAGAATAGCTCTTGCGCCTGATTTTTTTTAGCTTTGTAATATAAAGTCATTATTACTGTAGAGGTTGATGAAGGAGAATAAAAAAAAACATGGATCTGACCTAGTTTTGATTATTAGTGAGCCAAATTAACTAACAACGCGCTTAAATTCTAGGTATACACAGTGAACAAGTAAACATGTTTTAACTACACGCACTTTAAGAATTATGTATTGTAAAGGATCTGGAATTAGCATTTTTTTGTATTTGTTCAAACGCTTATTTTTTTACTTGGTATTACCCACCATTATGTATGTAAATTGTTCTAACTGCACGCGAAAAACAGCCTATAAGAGTAAATATATTATGTAGTTAGCATGATAAGTCAGGCATTCTGTATTTATTGGGACATTTTAATGGATAATTCTGCTGCTATCACGAACTTTTTACATTGGCATAAGTCACTCAGTTCAACCAGATCTGTTTTTACTTTATAATATTATTTGAATTAATCTAATACCTTGGCAGCGTGCCAAGAACCATTTTGAAATATGACCATGATGTAATGTCATGTACATAATACATATATATATATATATACGAAAGATCTAAATCTACATTTTTTTAAATATAAGAGCTATATTTTATTTTGACACTTCCAATTTTCATCTAACCCCATCACCGAACAGTAATAATGACTGGAAGCAGTTGCTATTTCAAGATGCCTGACCAGCCACGTAGATGGTAGGAGTTTTGTATAATTGCGCCTTCACAAATTAATTTGGGTTAGTGTGTAATGCTCCTTCCAGTTTAATTGTTAGATGAAGTTTTTATGCTATGTAAGTCACAAGGCCGTGCGCTTTTAGAGGTACATGTTCAACACACTTATTATATATAAACCTGAGCAACACGCGCACACACTACATACGTATACAAATACACAGCATTACACTCACCATTTTGTAGATATAATGGTCAATAAAGAAAACGAACCATTCTGTGAGCGAAGTGACTGATCATTTCAAACTCTAGGTATTTTTACACGAAATATTATTAGCGTTTGATTGAATTAGCGGATTGTATGGTGGCATTTTGCGTGTGCTTTTGTTTGTTATGAAGCACAAAGCCACACAATAAATTATTTGTGTTGTGCCAAGCTCGAATATTAAAAATCGATTTTTTTTGCGTTAAAATTCCTTCGAATCCGCAGATTGCGAGCCGAGAGCCCAAACCACTAGGTCATCTCTATATTTCTGAAAATTGAGCTGTTCACTTGGATATAAAGAAAAAAATAGAACACTATTAATGTTCTACCAAGATTTTTGCGTATTGAATTAATTCAAAGAAACAAATAGGTTTATGTATGTAACCATAAGCTATGTCATTTAACATAATTAAAAAATGGGGCCGTGCGTGGCCCAGTGTCCGAAATTTCAAAATAATACTTTAAAAAAATTATTTCTGGAATAAAAAAAATATTTTTCGTCAAATTAAACTGATATGAATTAGAATATTTAATTTTGGAATACAACTTTCCATTTACACTAAATCTTTTTCTCAAAACAAAATACACTGATAGCTTTTGGGATCCGCCAAAAATTTTTATTAAAAGGAGCCCTCGGGTTACTAAAGTTTGAGAACCGCTGCTCTATCTAACTAGCAACACCAATCGTTCTCTGACGACAATATTCCTAGATTTGTTACCCTAAAAATATTTCATTCTCGGCTAACATGTGAACTTTAAATGACTTAGCCAGTAAAATGTATAACGATGCAGAATTATGTGTTTGAATATTATGGCAGAGGCACAAGGCAACTGAAGCAAATTGTGTTACGTTTAATGAATAGTTCTCTATATTGGAATAAACATCAGTTTAATACGTCAAGTAAATAATGGCTTCATGAAAATCCACATTGGCGTACACAAATACATGTACATACTGCATTGATAAAGGTCGTAGAGTGAGCTGTTAAAAAAGTTTTACCAACAATATATAAAGCATTAACTCACAAAGACAAGTACATAAAACACTGATAAAGGTCGTAGTGTGAGCTGTTAAATTATTTTATCAGCAATATGTAAAGCATTAACTCACAAAGACGTGTACATAAAACACTGATAAAGGTAAGCTGCTTAAAAGTTTATGTGCGGTCTGCGGTTCAATCCTTAACTTAGGAAACATTAAATAGATTACCAGGCACACATTAAAACGAGAATTTTCTTCTTGTTGTTTTGGTTTTAATTGCATTCTTTGGAGCATAGTTGCTCAAACATTCTTAACATACTCCACTCTACAGATCTTCAACTGAAAAATTTTTGCTTCTCGTGTTGTGAATCTAATAATTATTTTACCTGTCTTACAAACAGCAGGAGCCTTATCATATAACCAAGCGATTTGAAAATGGCGCTGAAACCTAACCGGACAATTTTTTTAAAGATTTTGTGAATGATAAGAAATAAAAATAAAATTATCCTTCTGTCAGTATCTTATTCAATGATGTACCTTTTATACATATATTAGACTGATTACATATACATTCTATTAAGATAGCGTTTGTTGATTGTTTTATGTTGTGATTTGAAATTACTTATCCAATAAATGCAGCATTATTGTGTTAATATGTATATTTGTCTCTTAAGTTGCATAAACTTTTCTTAATCTAGCAAGGCCATGTCAAATTTCACCAACTTAGAAAAGGTCATTTATAATCTTAATTTTCTTAAAGAAAACATTTTTTTAGTTTGATCATTACAGATAAATAGTTTTACTGGTTTAAATATACTTATGAAACGAGTTAGTATTTGCTAACGTACAGTTATTTTATGCTAAAATTATATTCTAATCTTAGCTATTGTATTTACAAAAATGTTAATTGGGAATATATTTGAAAAGTGTTTAAAGCAGTGAGAAATGATTTTTATTATTATCCAGGTAGTTATAACAACAACCAGTACTCAGTAAAGAAGTCTAAATCGTGAATCTGCAATATAATTTAAATTATAATAACAACCAGTACTAGTAAGGAAGCCTAAATCTTATATTTGTTATACCATTTGTTTAAGAAGATTTCATCTGTTCTTGAAAACCATTATTTACTACTAATCAGCATTATGTTTATTTTCATAACATATCAATCGTGATTTTTTTTTACAGCTGACAGCTTTTTAGCAAGCGATTTCGTCTCTTCATTTATGTCTCAGCCGATTGTCAACGGAACTGTAGCCGTCGATACGTTCTTTTATCTCAGGTAAAATAATAATACAAATGTCTCAGCCGATTGTCAACGGAACTGTAGCCGTCGATACGTTCTTTTATCTCAGGTAAAATAATAATACAAATGTGTCAGCCGATTGTCAACGGAACTGTAGCCGTCGATACGTTCTTTTATCTCAGGTAAAATAATAATACAAATGTGTGTCAATACATTAGTACTTTACTGAAAAATATTTTCAATGACAGAGTTATCACTTGCGGTGGATTATTTATTTGTTATTCCAAAAAAGCGACATTTTATGTCATAATAATTATTTACTTTATATTGTTCAGTGGTTTACTTACCTTCTATGTGACTTTACAATTACTGGAGAAGAACGAAAGGAGACTGAATATTCCTGTTTATTTGTTACATAGATACTGGAGGTAAGTCGAAACATTCATGAAATAATTCAGTTACTTCTTATATAGTAATTATTGACGCCAATTGAAAAAATTATTTTATATTACAGAAATATTTTTTATGTTGTTAATAGCTAATACTTGAATTATAAATAATTATAGCTACTGTCATCTTAAAAACAAAACGTTCCGAAGTGTATTTATTTTCTTGAACGAATGCAAAGAGAAATATTCGTATTTTATTAGTTTTGAAGAGATTTATAGAGAACATTGCGATGTTTAGAGTTTTGTAATTAATGAAAATCGAAAATGTTTGACTTGTCATGTTTCGTGGAAGGAAAATCATATCTAAAACTTTTTTATTAACTGTTAACATAACTTTTCAGGGCTAATCATAGCGTAGTCTTTCAAAATCTTGAAAATGGGATGAAACGTATCTCATTCAGTAAAAGGAGAACCAAATGTTAAAGATACTTTCTTCATTAGTAATATATATATAATTTTTAAAGACTAATTATAACGTAATATTTCAAAATCTTGGAAAAAAATGGGCCATAACTAACTATGTTCAGCGAAAGGAAAAATCAAATATTAACGATTTGTTTGCGGATTAATAACATAACTTTTCAAGGCTATTTATTGAATGTTATTTGACAATCGTGAATACTAAATTAAAACTAACACATATCCATGAAAGGAAAATCGAACTTCAATTATTTGTTTCAGAACTGATTAATACTTAACACTGGAATATCCTGAAGATTAGGCAAAATAAGGAAATTTAAACATTAAACAATTATTTGTGGATTACTAATTTCGGGATTGATTACGTTTGTTTTGTTCTTGTTGTTAAGCACGAAGCTACACAATAGGTTGTCGAAATCCGATATTTAACGTGATAACCCCTCAGACTTACCGTTGAACCAGCTAGGGAAAAGGACAGGGCTGATTATTATGTTTCAGTTTTATAACTTTTTAAGGGTTACATATGTCATTGAAGTCCGGCAATGCGGGAAAATAAATGAATAAAATCTCAACTTGAAATAAAGGTCATTTATTTACAAATTGTCTAAAACAACAACTTATTCTAAAAAGAGAAAATACTTATATCCGTTCTATCGAGCTACCACCTAGTAAGCTGTCAATGTTGTTTCAAGGCTTGCTCCACCTCTTGCCTTCACTATCTGTCTCACAATGTTAATCCCACTATTGGGATCTGGTCCATTGTGGCACGAAGGAATTGATCACGTGGTGGAAGGTTGCCGGAAGTACTGGTGGACTAACATGCTGTTCATCAACAACTTTTTGACATCAAGAAACGTGGTAAGTAAAGATTGATTTATTTGTTTTATTTCTAGTTAAGCACAAAGCTACACAATGGGCTATCTGTGCTCTGCCCACCACGGGTATCGAAACCCAATTTCTATCGATATAAGTCCGCAAACATACCGCTGTACCACTGGGGGGGGGGGCGGTAAGTAAAGAAGACGTTATACTTCTACGATAAATGAAAACACAATCCCTGTATTTTTAAAAGAGTAGATTTTGCTCCATGATTCAACTTACAGAGCAATCCTCCTGAAATAATTTTATTTTAGTTTAATACATTCGAAATTTACACTGTATGGTTTGTTCAAGAGTATTAAGTCGAAATTGACAGTTAGACATATAAATACTTGAGACCGAGCATGACCCAGGGATTAACGTGCCGAACTATGGATCTGCGGGACCTTTGTTCACGTTCCGTTACCGACAAAAATATAATAATAATAATTGCACTCCATACTTTAGGACCGTGGGTAGAATATAAAGATGACGGTAAAATCCCATTATTCAGTCACACACGAGTTGGTGTTAGATGCTGTTGACTAGCTGACTTCCCTCAATTATATCAGTTCAAAATTAGTGACGACTAGCCTTGCGCAAATAATAAACAACCTGGTCAAAGGAAATGTCATCTTTAAGTATGTGTAAGACAAGACTACTGAACATTTCGAAGCTATTTAACAGTTTTAACGAACAGAAAGCAAGAATAAGAGATCATGAGAAACTCGATATAGTGAAAAACAGAATTTGACAAGACAAAATACATACTATGATATTTAGAGTTATTCACGAGTCTAAACTACTATTTCACCACATCAAATTATATTAGACAGAATGATCCAACATTTTACAATTTTTTCCAGTGCTTGAACTACACCTGGTATCTTCCAAACGACTTTCAGTTCCATATCCTGTCCTTATTAATCCTTGTACCATTGATGAGGTAAGCGTATGTATTGGTAAAACCCGCATTTCAATCATATAAAGCACTTTAAAATAATAGCTTTATTGAAAACGTAATTATGAATTACTGTTAACACAGGCAAGTTCAATAGTGAGATGAAATAAAACAAGTTATAATACGTTTCATTCTAAACTTATCGCTAATGGTTTATACCACGATATATACATTCAGTTTTAAGTTACTAATTTGTGGTTTAATATAAATCTCAGAAGAGTTGGAAATAAAATGAAATATGTTAGTAATATAATGTATAATTATCCATATAATTATCAGTAGAGCCCATATGTTTTTGAAACACATTTTTTCTAAATTCATAATGAACCAAATTACTTGTATGACTGTGACTGTATTAGTTACAAAATCTCTAATAATATATAAACCATATAAAAAAATCCAACAAAAATACCACTAATATAGCAATAAATCCCACTAACTACTGTTGGTTTTCAATGTATTTTACAGAGAGAACGAGTGATTACGCTCAATTTTTCTTATTAGTTGTTTACACTAAAAATCATCAAATTACTCAATATGCATGCAGTACATATCATTAGGTTTCAATCCACCGTCATGAAGAATAACTGAGGTCATGTTTGACTTCTCTTCATAGATCTACTGCTCGTGGGTTGCTCATCACCGCAACTCTAATTCTATCTTCCATGGTGATTACAGGAGCCATAACTGAATTCTACGGCTATCCTGCCACCAGGTTGTACGGACTTCCAACAACCGAGTGAGTGAAGAATAAGCTGGTACAAAGTGATGTTGTAGCAATGTGTAAATTACTCAAATCTTCTAGACACAATAATGTGTTATTTTATCATTCAAGTGGGGTAATTCAAAGTCCCAGTAATGTTAGGACACAAAGGTGAGAAGTCGTCCATTTTGCATATTGAACATTAAAAGAAACGGTTGTCATTCCTTAATATTTGTAATAAAATCAAACATTTAAAGAATGAATACAATATCAGCATCTATGTTTATGAAAACAGCGGTTGTACTCAATAATTAATTTTAAGTTTTTTTCCCCTCTTTTAGCGAGGTGTGGGAGTTCTGTACAAAAATTTACTTTCAACCCTACACACATCTCGGTGCCTACTGTGTAGGAGCAATGGTTGGGTACCTTCTCACAAAGAAACAGCAGATTTATTTATCTCCGGTGAGCATTCCTAGTGCAATAAGTTTCGAAATCGTGTAGTTTTTGTCGGAAATAAATTGTGTTTGAATGTGTGTTTGTTAGAAGTACGCCTGCCGGGCGAAAGTATGAAGATTCGGGGTGCAAGCTCCACAGAAAAATATTTACAGTTAAAGAGGTAATTTGGGCCTATTTCGATTCAGTGAGAGTCAATATAAGATGAAAATCAGGGAAAAAAAGACAATAATGATGAAATCAATAGGAGCCACCTCACCTGAACATCTATTGTTTACGTTAATTTATATGTATCTTATCTTTTTCATTCATTATATTTAACCCACATTAAGTTTAAAATTTCGACATAAAAAGCAATTCAAAGTGGACAGTCGTAAGCCTATTAAAGTATACGGGGGCCCAAGTGGTAAGTGTTCCCCTTGTATTAGATATAGTATATAAGTTATCCAAGCCAACAAATAAAACAAGTATTTATATTTTTGCTTAATGAAGTTTCAACAAGCGTTGGGTTGGCTACTTTCGATGGCAGGATTGATGTTGGTATTGTACGGGACGTACGACTGGAACAGAGGGGAAGAAACTAGCCGTGCAGCCGTTGTTCTTTATGCTGCCACTCATCGGACTATCTGGGCTCTAGCGATAGCTTGGCTTACTGTGTCTTGTGTCTATGGTTACGGAGGTAAACAAACTGAGGTTCATAAATTATTTAAAATCAAAGTCATAATAGTGCCACAATAATGTACAGGTAATGTTAAAGGATCTGTTAGAAATGTGTTGCTCTAAATATCAGATTTTACTGAGAAATTATTCAAAGATTTCAGTTTAAATCTTTATTATTTTACACCGGAAAATAAAGAAATATAAATGCTAGAAAATTATAAATGGCACCTAACGACTTCAGAAAGATTAAGTTTCTAAAAATTGTAAAAACCCTTAGCCTTTATTATTCAGAAATTGTAATTATGTTCATCAGAATTAGTTTTCCAAAAAATTCAACGAAAAACTTTTTTAAAGCTACAATTTCAATCTTCTTTAGTTAGAAAAATTATATTAGCATGAGAAATAGTAAGGCAGATAAAAAAAAAAGTCCTGGCTCTGATAAACTTGTGATGTTTGACCTAATATAGAACATTTGTGACAGTTTTAGGTCAGTTATTTATTCTTTGCTACATCTTGTAATATCTAAGGCTTTTCAAGGTACGAAAAATAGATGACAGTGCTTGAAGCAGAGAGCTAACTTTATGTGTTCCACTTTTGCTTTACTATTTGTTTCGTAAAAAGTATTGAGTAAATTGTTTAATAATCATTTAGTTATTTTTATGAGGATTATTTTACATTGTTAGCTCAAGTATATATTTAGGACTCACCTAAGTTGCATAAGCTGGTCGAACCTCGATATATATTACTGGGAGTACAAATTCGATGACGAGGAACCACTTTTGAGACTAATAATGGCTGAAGACGGCTTGAATGGGTAATGAAGAAAAACTTTAATATAAGTTTAACATAACAGCAAATGTCCAAAGTTTTGACCTGACGATGAAAAAATCATACCGCAAGAG
>NW_013665728.1:541788-544258 GCF_000517525.1 Limulus polyphemus | reverse complement strand
CTCTTGCGGTATGATTTTTTCATCGTCAGGTCAAAACTTTGGACATTTGCTGTTATATTAAACTTATATTAAATTTTTTCTTCATTACCCATTCAAGCCGTCTCCAGCCATTATTACTGGGAGTACTTTGGAAATTGTTGCTAGCAGTGAGGGTACGCACAAGGAGATGACTCAATGCATTTTTACCATTGAAAGTAAGAACAGTATAGTAAATTAGCTATATTCATTACTAAGTTAATTTTTAGTTCTGATCTACGTAAGTAGCTTGCTTTGATTGGAAATTCTTTATAATGATTTTTATTCCTGGGATATCTTTATTCACCCTAGGATTACTGAACACATTCCTATCCTTGAAAATCCTTGTTGTATTAGATAGAGTAACGTATGCAGCCTATCTAATCCACCCTTTGTTCCAGCAACTTTACCACAGTCGACTTCGCGTTCATCTCTCAGGAGATCAGTATGTAGGGGTAAGTATATCTAGTTTCCAAGTATAACAGTTATTTCTTGTAGCAGTGGGCACTGCGGAAGTCAAGAACCAGATTTTGTAACTTTATACAGTTCGTTAGTGGTACACGGTCACGGCTTTTTATAACTTTGTTTAATATGTATGCTGAGAGAAAACGTGCAATAAACGAAGTCGGCAAGGTTAGCGAAGGGAATAAAGTTGACTCTTTTTATCAGAAATTTGAACTATAAATAATTATAATAATCCTTTAGAAGACTACAGTTAAAATATGCTTGAATAAAATATTTTAATGTAGTAAAGAAGATACTCTGTTTGTTTTAAAGCAAAGCCTCATGGGGCTGTCTGCGATGCCCATCGCGGGGAATCGAACCCCGTATTTTAGCGTTGCATATCCGTAGACTTACCGCTGTCCCATGAGGGAGGGACAAGAAGATACTAATGATAAAACATGTAGGGTGATAATGTCAGTTCGTATCATAAGGATTAACAGGATCTATTTCAGAAAAGTGTTTGGACCTCTTTAGCTGAGATTTATCTACTTTTCCGATCCTACCTGTTTTTATTTTTGTTTAATTTAGTATCAAAAATAAACGAATAGGAACACACACACACACACACACAACGTTCTACCACAAAACCTTAAGATGAAGGAGCGGTAAGTTGTTGGTTAAGTTGACCTAAAATGACTGGGTTCTAATAGGTCCAGTCAACACATACGCGGTTGTATAGTATGGGAGTTCATTAGGTGAGAGTGGATAAACAAGTTAGGATAATGTTCTTTGATTTTCAAATTTGAGGTAGATGTATGGAGAGACAGGAGATATATTAAATACATTTTTGGGAGACACAGATGCGCAATAAAAATAGTATATTTTAAATCGTCTCTGTGTCTAGGTATCTTTTAAACTCCCCATATTTTATTTTTTAGAATATTGTTTGCAATGTTGAACATATGTGTTTATAATAACTACTTAGTGAAATCATGACATTGTGATAGGAATTTCGTCAGTGGCTTCACTACGTTTCTATGTTAAGTATATTCATTAAGTTGATTGTCTGTCGAAGCAGGAGAATTAGGGTCACCTTAAAAAATATATTTTGGTGTCGACCTAACAATAGAATCTAACGTTTGTATATATAAAGAGGTTTAGTACGTTATTTCAAAACAATTTTGGAGTCTCACCACGTCTTTAGAGTCATAGTCGTCACGCTATATCTGACGACAGTGCATCTTGAAAATAGCCCTGCAGCATCGTTTCCATTAAAAAAAAAAGGATCCGCCGTAAGGTTATTATGTCATAAACACACCCCTAATTCCTACAGGTTTTCCATAACCCATCTAGTGTACGAGGACAACAGTTTCCCAGTGTCCTTTTTAACAGTCCGATCGCACAATCATCCATAAGCACTGCGTCTGGTGTTTTGATCTGTACGTCTTCGCATGAAAAAGTATAAAAATAAGTTGATTCTCTGGCTGATTGAGGCATAAGATAGCTGAATTATATGCCACAGAAATAACTGGTGTCACTTTTCCAAATGGAGATTCTTTTTTTATGTTGCATACTGTTGTCTACGCCCTACGGCACGTGGACGGCTTTTGCCACTGACCTTTACGTTCGTGCATTCTTACCTGTTACAAGACGTCGCACATTGTTATACGACCTGTTCTAAGTCTCTTTCTGGATAGTCCTGTGTCCATACGTTGATTCACATTTCTTTGTTCTCCAATGCCATTAATTATTAGGTCAAGATATTAATGTCGCCTTTTTTTAGATGTAGAAACCCGAACAACTTATATATCAAAACAAAATATTTATTAAATGAAATAGCTCCATTCTTATCTATGATGTTTTTCCATCTTACAATCAGGTTGTTAATGCCCTGATTAAAGATATAACTTGGCTTTGAAGCAAAAAACATGTCGATGTCCTCTTTAACACCTTCCACATTTACATATGTTTTTCTATTAAGATGGTATTGCAGGGAACGAAAAATATTGTA
>NW_013665728.1:537301-541058 GCF_000517525.1 Limulus polyphemus | reverse complement strand
TATGAAGTTTTCCCATATTCCTTAGATGTTTACATATTGTTTCATGAGAGACATGCAATTTCAGGAACATTTCACAAGTGTGACTAAGGTGACGTTCAGACGGTTCGTTTAACTATTATACGTGGTGTACGTTTTTTGGGGATGGTTAATGAAAGTGTTCCAAAACGCGACATGAATTTCTTGACTACCTAGTATAAAACAAATTCTAAACTCCTGTAGGAAAATATTGCATACAAATGAGCTGTTGTATACCCTTCCTAAAACGATCAATTTCCGCTGGCATCACGTTACTCACGAACACAAAACAATGTCAAAATGTAGTTTTAATACATGTTGTTCCACCACAACTTTATATCGGCTGTATTTGTGACGTAAGTTGCTGATTTGCTTATTCAAAATTGTTTTAATATAACGTATTCGACCTTTTCTATAAAAACAAAGCTATTCATTTTATTTTTTACAGAAACTATAATAACCTAATACTGCAGTTTCGTTTACTGCTTGAAACTATTGGTCTTAGGTTTACTAATGATCATCGTAAGACATAAAATTGTAACATACAATTTGTATATTAGTATAAAAATATATTATTGAGAATTCCTTCTACTAGATTTTCAAAAGTTAGATCAGTAATATAGCAACCTTTATTTATTTTATTAAAGTACTTAAACATATTTGAAATTAGTCATATATTTAAATAATTATGAAAATCGAAACTACAACACAATGAGAAAAACAAAAATGTTGAACGAGGGATGATTATAAACACATGCAAATATTTTTGGTTCAATTTGGTTAAATAATAATATTAGACGCAAAGCAAAATTATACCTTTGTATATGTAAAATGTTTCTTAACTTAATTAAGCGATAATATTATTATCAACTGGCAATAAGAAGTAAGTAATATATTACATTTTTTGTTATAACATAGAATAGGAGTATGTGAACAGTCTTACAGATTTCTTTCTTTTAATGTTAATATCAGAACATACAGTGAAGTTATAACTTACCAAATATTTGTTAATTAACTTTAGAAATTTAATAGTGTTACCTACTTTTATGATTGTGATGTTCACAATGCATGTTCTCTTACGACTAGATATACGGCTACTTCGGTAATTTGATGGTGGTCTACCCATCAGCGTTTATGTTTACCCTCTTCTTTGAATCTCCATTTCTATCACTTGAGAAATTACTGTTGACAAGGTTCACAGAGAAAAGAGGGATTCAACGCTTTACCTAGTGAACAGAAATAGCGAAGGAAGAGTAGAGCTAACATCATGCTCGAAGACCAAACCTCCAACACGCCATGTGGAAGAAAAATGTCTCTTCGTTTCATCAAAACTTTCTGTATTTTTCTGATTCTTTTCGAGACGACATAAATTGACTTTAAGAATATTTTGAAGCATTACGTAGTTGGTAACTTAACCTCTCAAATTATTAGCTTGTTCTTAAACATTTCACTACTGGCGAGGTCTACATAAAGCAATATATTGATTCATTTCAGTTGCGAGTTTTGTATACAATGTAAAATTCCTCAAGAAATGATTAACCCAAAAATATCGTGTAAGCGAAGTTTTCTGCACATCAATTCTATTATTTATTTTAACTGTGGATTACTTATTATGTAGCTTGTTTACCTCGGACAATAGCAGTCACTATTTATTTATTGGTTGTATTTATCATATTTTCTGTAATAGGTGAGCTGTGTTAAATTACGAAATCAATTGTATGTTTTATACTATTCTTCAACAATATGTTGTTTGTCCGTATTCGTATAATAAATTATATATGTTACTAGCAACGTTGCCCGGGTTTTCTAAAAAAAAACTACTGTCTCTGTTTCCCCGTTCCATATTTCGATAGGTAAAAAATATTTTGTGAATTTATGAAAAAACAACAACAATCTTATGTTTGATTTTTGAAAATAAACTACGAACCTGTTTTAAATCAAGGCTTCTTTATGAAAGATGTTTTGTTTTTTTCTCCCTTCACTTGCAAGGATAAATAGGCCCTTATTGTTCCTCACTCTTGAGCATCTAATGTAGAGTTGTCCGTGTGAAAAACATGGTGACGTCAATTCAAGTCCCACTAATTTCAAGAAACTGGTCCTGTGCTTTGTTGATTAACATCACAAAGCTTAATATGACTGGGAATTGCACTCGAAGGGGAGATCGTTGGAATTAATGGGATACATGGGATGAAAGCATGTTCCCCTTTGTTGTTACCAGTAATCGTAGATTCAAGTACATATGGTAATAGTGTCTTTACTACCACTACCAGTCTTGTACCTTTGCAAAACCGAGGTAGGTCCAGGTTTCGTATAACTATAGCATGATGAGAGCACCTTTTTTCATGTGATAAAATACATTCGCTGACTAGACTTTAATATCATTTTACACAATAAGTATTATAATATAGGCTTTACTCATTTCACGTACTCTATTTTATGTTAAACAGCACAATTTTATTTTATAGGCTAGGCCTACTGTTTCTCACACATAACATTCAAATTCTACAAAAATTTATTTTGTATGTGAGGTTAAATATACGATGCATTATTAGATGTATAATTCATAATCTATAACTAAATAGGCCTGTCTGTTCTAATACTAAAAGAAATACAATTTCCATGTTCAATCCATCTTCTACCTCATGCAAGCGCTCTACCACTACAGTTACGCTAACAGTAACATGACTAAATTTAATCTCATTGTACACAATAAGTATTATAATTTAAGCCTAAGTATTTTCGCGTAGTCTATTTTATGGTAGACAGCATAATTTTAATTTATAGGCTAGGCCTACTGTTTGCTTTTTCACACACAACGTTCTAATTCTGCATAATTTGTTTTAAATATATATATATATATATATATATATAATTAATTATCTCTAAGACTCTTAAGTATAAGTAACTAAATAGGCCTATCTATTATAATACTATATTCTAAATTAAATGTTAACTCAAACTTGCCCAAAAATTTGAAGTCTGCGTAGAATCACAACTGTGTAAAACAAATAACTCGCAGTGTATTCATTATCAACATATAAAAACATGAAATTACTTTAAACTGTAAATAATTGTAATGTATGCGTTTCGGCTAACACTAGCAGACGATAGACGCGTATATCAACGAAAGATTGTCATTTTGCCTACCTTCACCGTTCACGTGAGGGATGTGTGTCCTGCGCAGTGAATGCGGCGGACAAACAAGCAAGCAGAGATATTTTAAGTTTTATATGTACATAAAAATAACATTTATGGTGATTTTGAGGACGTTTTAGCTCGCCATATAGTAACCTGAATTAGTTTATCTATGTGAATGATATTATTCCACTGCGCTTAATTTGTTATTCGATATTATATAACGGACCAACTGTTTAATGATTATATTACAGACTTCCTCCTCCTCCTCCTCTCCTAATAGGAATTTAGGTCTTTGTGACCTAGGAGGGTCAGGTACTCTGAGACCTCTTCCTCCCTTCCGAACCATGGTAGGTCGTTCTTGAATGTGGAGTGTTAATACTGCAAGAGGGTCGGAGTAAACCGCATTTGCTCCGACCCCTTTCAGGGCAATGTCCATGTATGTATCACAGTCACATTCTGTGTTTTGCATCGCTTATACAAGTCCATAATGCAAATTACACATTTCACTAGTTAGAGACTAATTGAACATATTTTACATATAATGCCCTTTAAATATGTTATTTTTAGTCTCTAACTAGTGAAATGTGTAATTTGCATTATGGAC